>NC_053028.1:253428881-253460352 GCF_003073215.2 Triticum urartu | reverse complement strand
CTTATAAAAACAGAAAACGATTCGAATAAGAATGCGCCGGCCCAGAGGAAAACGCATTTGGCAGAAGACGTTTTCAGAAAACGGTTCGCTTAGAAAGGATCAGAGAGGCTGACAGGCGGGTCCCGCCCGTCAGGTTTGAATTTCAAAAGAGGCGGCAGAGCTCGACGGTGCCCGAGAGCCGCGGTGGTCGCCGGCGGCGATCCACGGCGAGGCAGGGGGATCGGAGGTTACCAACGTGTTCACTGTGCCTTCCGCGTCGGTGGGTGGTGGTGGTGGTCGCCGGCGAGCACCACGTCGACGGCGGCCCTTGCTCCGGCGGACGGTGGTTCGGGCGTTGATGGAGCTCGCCGAGGAGGGCTGCAAGGATCGAATCGAAATGGGGGTTAGCTCTCTGGTTGCTCTAGGAGGTTACTGACGAAGTTTGGGCGCTGGGGGATGGTCTCACCGGAGTGATCAGACGTAGGCCGAGGCGGAAGAGGCGGCCGGAGTCGAGGAAGAAGGGCCCTCGAGGCTCTTCCAAGTTGCTGGGCGGGGTCTAGTGAGGTGGTGGAGGTGTGCGGGGGTGAGAGCGAGCTTGGAGACGCTATATATAGCCGGCCCGAGGCGGTTGCCGTGAACGGGATAAGTCCGGCGAGTGATTACGGCGGCGCTGTGGTTGGGCAGTTGGATTAGGGGCTTGAGCATCGACTAGATGGAGTAACGAGTCCATCCCGGTGCCTAACTCAGCAAGGAGGAGGTGGTTACGGCCTGTCCCCAACAGAACGGCCGTGCGGCACGTCGGCGGCAGGGAGCGTGCCCTGTGCATGCCAGGCCACGGCGACGGTGCTGCATGCGTGCGCTGGCAAGGGAGATGGCCACGCGGAGCTCCCAGGTGGCTTGGGCATTGCCGAAAGGCGTTGTGCCATAGGGTGCCTTCTGTCGGCCGCCACGGGAGGTCCCGACGCCGCAGAAGACGCCGGACGAGGGCGGGCCAGCGTGCCACCGACGCCAGGAACCGGCCAAGCGTGCGTGCGGTGCTCCGGACAGGGAGGAGGGGCTGTGCGCAACGCGCCAGGCGCACTGTCGACGCGTGACTGAACTCTGACGAAGGAAAAACGACACTGAACTCTGAAACTCTGAACTTTTCTGAAAATGCAGGGAAACAGTGCCGGCCAGGTGTTCGACAGAATGATTTTGGTATGTAGGGGTTTCTCCTTGAGCTGAAACTTGGTGGGGTGGCCTCTCATTGCACCAGGAGGCTGCCTGAATTTTGGTAGAATTTTTGGAGAAGAGGAGATATGAATTTCACCAAATTTGGCAAATCTGGTCCAAACTTGCAGAGACTGAAATTTGAAAAATTTGAAAAGAGGGAGAGTGGATCAAGATGGTTCTGGGTTGTGGATGCTAAGGACAATCCAGAGGAGTTGGTTTGAGATAAAAACTCAAAGGCAATGAGGTACTTGCTTTGAAAATTACTTAGGCTCATAATGAAAGACAGAATTGTTTTGGGAGATAAAATAAATGAAATAAAATTCAAAAATGGTTTGGACTTGATGGGACAGAGAATTTAGATTGTTCCAAAGTGGAGGGAGGGGTTTTGGGAGGTCTTCCACATGAGGCAAAATAAAATCATGGGTGGTTCCAAAATGAGAGAAGCCCCAAAAACTCCTAGGGTTTTCCTTTTAAATGAAAATAATCAAATTCAAAAAAATACATTTGAGAGGAGAAGAATTCAGAAGAAAAGTTTCCATAATTCAAACACCCAATTTGAAAAGGATGTAAATGAAAATCCTTGCCAAAGGTGAAAGTTTTTAAGAGAGAGGTTTTCTGAAAAAAATATTTAAATGGCCTCTCTTCAAAAACCAACAAGGTTTTTGCTAAAAACCAAAAGAAAATTTTGGAGTGTCACAACACCTACCCCCTTAGGAAAAATCTCGTCCCCGAGATTTCAGCTGATCCTTAAATAAGTGTGGATGCTCTGCCCGAAGAAAATCCTCTCTTTCCCAAGTTGCTTCACTTTCGGTGTGATTGCTCCACTGAACTTTGAAAAACTTGATGGTTTTCTGTCGGGTCCTCCTTTCAGACTCCTCTAATAATTTTACTGGACGTTCCCGATAGGTGAGGTCTGGCTGCACGTCAATGTTCTCATGGGATACTTGTTTCTCTGGGTTGCTTACGCACTTCCTCAATTGCGAGACGTGGAACACGTCGTGGACATCGGATAATTCTTCGGGTAAGTCTAGCTGGTAGGCTACAGTGCCCCTTCGTGCCACTATACAGAATGGTCCGATGAATCTTGGTGCTAGCTTTCCCTTAATCTTGAATCGTTGCAGGCCCCTCATAGGTGATACTCGTAGGTATACAAATTCACCGGGTTCGAATCTGACCTCACGATGTTTCCGATCGTAATAACTCTTCTGTCGGCTTTGAGCGGTCTTGAGTCGGTCCCTGATTAGCTTGACCTTTTCCTCGGCTTCTTTGAGCATGTCTGGGCCGAAGATACGGCTGTCTCCGGTTTCTGACCAATTTAGCGGGGTACGACATCTCCGTCCGTATAGGGCTTCAAAAGGTGCCATTTGCAGGCTGGCCTGGTAACTGTTGTTGTATGCGAACTCGGCATATGGCAGGCTTTCTTCCCAACTGGTTCCCATAGGTGAGGACACATGCTCTCAGCATGTCTTCTAGAATTTGGTTTACGCGTTCAGCCTGTCCATCAGTCTGGGGATGGTAGGCTGTACTGAAGGCCAGTTGAGTTCCCAGAGCCTGTTGTAAATGATCCCAGAATCTCGAGACGAACTGAGTGCCTCTGTCGGATATTATAGTCTTCGGGACTCCATGCAGACAAACTATACGGGAGAGATAAATCCTGGCAAGCCTCTGAGTGTTGTAGGTTGTCTTCACTGGAATGAAATGTGCCACCTTGGTTAATCTATCGGTGATGACCCATATGGCATCATTCCCGTGTCGTGACCGAGGTAGTCCGACAATGAAATCCATCCCTATTTCATCCCATTTCCACTCAGGTATTTTGTTTGGTTGCAGTAGTCCGGCTGGTCTTTGATGCTCAACTTTTATGCGTTGACAAGAATCGCAACATGCAACGAATGTGGCTATGTCCCTCTTCATACCGTGCCACCAAAATCTTTCCTGAATATCCTTATACATTTTGGTTCCTCCAGGGTGGATCGAATATGGGGCGGTGTGGGCTTCAGCTAGAATTTGCTGTTTGAGGTCCTCTATATTTGGCACGCAGAGTCTGTCTCCGTACCATAATATTCCTCCATCGTCTATGACGAACTCCGAGGCCTTGCCCATACTCACCTTTCTTTTAATTCCTTCATGCTGGGGTGACCAGGCTGAGCTTCTTTAATTCTCTCCACAAGGTCGGGCTGTATTTCCAAGTTTGATATGGTGCCTTCCGCGATCATTAACAAGTTGAGTTTGGCAAATTCTTGTTGGAATTCAGGTCTCAAGCTTTGCAGACTGTTTTCGTCGGAGCTGGGGTTCCGACTAAGAGCATCGGCCACTACATTTGCTTTTCCTGGATGATAGTGGATACCAACATCATAATCCTTTACCAATTCCAACCAGCGTCGTTGCCGTAAGTTTAGTTCTGGCTGTGTGAAAATATATTTGAGACTTTTATGGTCCGTGTATATTTCACATCGATTTCCAAGTAAGAAATGCCTCCATTCCTTGAGTGCATGAATGACTGCTGCCATTTCTAAGTCATGAGTGGGATAATTTTCCTCATGCTTGCGAAGTTGCCTTGAAGCGTATGCGACAACCTTGCCTTCTTGCATCAACACGCACCCGAGGCCCTTTCGGGATGCGTCACAATACACTTCAAAATTCTTGTGTATGTCTGGCACAATTAATACCGGTGCTGTCGTTAATTTCCGTTTTAGCTCTTGGAAACTTTTCTCGCAGGCTTCTGTCCATTCAAACTTCTTGTCCTTCTTGAGTAACTGCGTCATTGGCTTGGCTATGGGTGGAGAATCCTTCAATAAATCTGCGGTAATATCCTGCCATTCCCAAGAAACTTCGTATGTCCGTTACGCTGGCTGGTGACTTCCAGCCAAGTATGGCCCTGACTTTCTCCGGGTCCACTGCGATACCGTCTTGGGTCAGCACGTGGCCTAGAAAACCTACTTGTCTTAGCCAAAATTCGCACTTGCTGAACTTGGCATACAATTGATGTTTCCTGAGTTCTCCTAGCACAATCCTGAGATGTTCCGCGTGCTCTTCTGGTGTCTTGGAGTATACCAGAATATCGTCGATGAATACCACAACGAACTTGTCCATAAACTTCATAAATACTTTGTTCATGAGGTGAACAAAATATGCGGGGGCGTTCGTTAATCCAAATGGCATTACTGTGAACTCATATAGTCCATATCTGGAGGTGAAGGCTGTTTTGGGGATATCTTCTGTTCGCACTTTTAATTGATGGTATCCTGACCTTAAGTCAATTTTTGAGAATACCTTGGCCTGAGCGAGTTGATCAAATACAATCGTTTATCCGGGGCATCGGGTATTTGTTCTTGACTGTGACCATGTTAAGTGCTCGGTAGTCTATGCACAATCTCAGTGTTCCATCCTTCTTTTTGGCAAATAAAATTGGTGATCCCCAAGGTGAGGAGCTGGCTCGAATGTATCCCTTGTCCAGCAATTCCTTTATTTGTTTCTTCAACTCAATCAACTCGGATGGTGCCATTCTGTATGGTTTCTTGTATATGGGGGTGGTTCCTGGTGCTAGCTCAATGCTGAATTCTATCTCTCGGTCTGGTGGCATGCCTGGTAGTTCTTCGGGAATACGTCTGGAAATTCACATACTACTGGAACCTTGTTTAGCTCAGAAACGTCCACCTTATTCAATCTCGGTTGCCGGGGTATTTTTCTTTCTTTGGCTGACACTCTTATTGTCTTCCCGTGGTGGTGTGTGAGAATTACGGTCCGGTTGAAACAGTCAATAAAACCTTTGTTGGTGGTTAACCAGTCCATCCCTAGGATGACATCCAGTCCTTTATTTTCCAAACACAATAAGATTGGCGTGAAACTTCAATCCTTCGAACTCAATAACCACATTTGACAGTAACTCTGAGTAACTTGCTGAATCCCAGGGGACTTGATGATCATGGATTTTTCCAAGGGAAACATCGAAAAATTATTTTGCAAAGCAAAACTTTTCGAGATGAATGAGTGAGAAGCTCCAGAATCAAACAAAACCATGGCAGGTATTGTGTTGACAGGAAACGTACCGAGTACGATATCCGGGGCGTTCTGTGCTTCTTCTTTGGTCACGTGGTTCAGATGACCCTTCCTGTGGTTGTTGTTGGGGTTGAAATTGTTTCGCTTGGGTGCTGAATTATTGCCACCGTTGTTCGGCTTTGGGGTCGAGTTCCTTGGCTTGGGGCACTGCTTGGCATAGTGCCCTTCCTCTCCACAAGCGTAGCAAGTAACGCCTGGGCGATATGTGAACTCCTTGTCCCTTGCATGGAAATTCTTGGTTGGGCGTGAGACGTTTTGTCGTAGGTTTGTGTGTCCCACCTTTCTGAAAATCTGTCTTGCTTCGGTGGTTGCGCGCAAGAGTAGTCTGGTCTCTTTTTCGCTTGCGGAAATCCTCCAAGCTACGTCTCTCATTTTCCAGAGTAATGGCTTTGTCCACTAGTGTCTTAAAATCTGGAAAAGTGTGCACGACCAGTTGGCATTTAAGCGCGGGCGCCAGACCGTCAAGGAATTTCTCCATCTTCTTGCTTTCAGTCATACGTCTTCATTGGCGTAGCGAGACAATAGAGTAAATTGACCGTTGTATTCTGACACTGTCATGTTCCTTTGTTTGAGGTCATCGAACTCTCTCTTCTTGATTTTCATAATACTCTTAGGAATGTGTGCACCACGGAAACCTTCCTTGAAATCATCCCAGGTTATATCACTTTCGTTGGGGTGCATGTGCAGAAAATTCTCCCACCATGATGCAGCTGCTCCTGTGAGATAGTGCGGGCATATAGTACCTTCTCGGGGTCTGAACATTTTGCAATAATTAATTTTCTCTCCATATCTCGAAGCCAATCCTCGGCTTCAAGAGGCTTGTCAGTATGAGAAAATGTTTGGGGACGTGTCTTCTGTAGCTCAGATAACTTGGAATGCTGCTGATACTGTCCATGGTGATTTCCCATGTTGATGACTTGGTTCATCATTTCCCGATGTTGTTGCTGACTCTGCTCATAAAGGCGGCACATTTGGGAAAGTGCCGTTTCACTGACCGGTTGACTCGACTGCTCTTGTGAAATTGTTGCCTGGTTGAGTGTCATAATTTTGACTTGACTGCCCTTGTGGTTTGGCGGTAGTGCATAATTTTCCTCTGGTGGAGTTGGCATGGAGCGAGTCCAAGGACGAGACATTTTTCACTCTGGGGATATATTTTGTAAAACCCATAAGAAAAGCGAAAAGGGTCGCAAAAACAATTCCATAAATGCACAAGCTGGCAAATAAATTAAATAACCAAGCTTACTTAAGAAAAACAAATCGATTTGCGCACGGAGAAGGACTGCTCATTACATATCTTACACGCGGGCGGTAATTATACAATACATCACTCAGGATATGCGCACATAATCCTGACATGTTATTTAGGCTAGTGCACTTCTCCCAGTTCCTACATGATGCGCAAACAAGCTACTCCTCACAACCTATGTACATATAAACATATCGTACAAAGCGGTACATTGCATGGCGGCTAAGCGTACTCAGTCGGAGATGTTGACGATCTCCTTTGCCCTGCCGAGGGTGAGGCGTAGCGAGGCTGGGGACTCGACTTCCTCCTCACTGATAGGCTCCATACGTGTAGTGCTGCGCGGTGGACGGAGCGGGCGCCAGGGGCGGAACAACACGAACAGGAGTGGGCGCGAAGGGTGGTGCAGTGCGCGCTGGAGTGGGCGCAATGACTTGGTTGAACTCTTCGGTGAAGGCAGGCGACGAGTAGGTGCATAAGATGCTGAGGACGAGACAAAAGTCAGTGGCGGTGCGGTGGGTAGGAGCTCCCTCCTGTTGGCGGCACAGCCATGGACTGAGTCCATGCGGGCAGCCACGAAGTCGTCCACCAGGTTGTCGAAGGCTGCCTCCAGGGCCCGGAGATACTCAATAAGCATCTCAAAAGCCTCGTCTCGTTCTCCTCTGGGGCAGGAGAATGCGTAGTGACAGGTGTAAGGCACATGGCATGGAAGATAACGGTAACGACGAGTCTTCATCACGGGGAGGACATCCCTGAGACGAGCTATCGCCTCGCGGGCTGCCATCTGCATAGCATGCCTCTCCGTAGGCATGGCTCTTCCCAAGAACCGGAAGCGGCGTAACTCACCACGCCCTCCCTTGAACTGCACCGCGGCCTGGTGCATGGTCAGACTGTCGTTGACTCGGTGCTGGCAGAGTGTGAAGACTGGGCGCACAGATGGCCCCATCGCGACCTGAACGATGAAGGAGAGAAGCTTGACGAACCCATCGGGCATGTTGGCGAAGGTCTGAGACTCGCAGCTGTTGTCGGCCATCTACAAAAGTAGGCAAAAATTCTGAATGGTCAGATCATAAATTTATGCTGACTGTCAGAAAATGACTACAATTGCAAAAATATGATTTAGCTCTAGCATGCATCTCCTCATTTTTTTTTCACCTAGTGGATTCCTACAGTCAGCCTGGCTCTGGTACCAAGCCTGTCACGACCGGTTTTCCAATAAAAATATTTATTGAGAAACCAATCTTTTGAGTCCAGTATGAGAAAAATTCCCCTTACCGGTAGACAAATTCTTGATACAATAAGCGTAGCATAAATATATTACTCCCCGCTGTGATTTTCCACCACCACCCTATCCTCGAGTCAGTAGTATGCCTCCACACCACTGTGTCATATCCGCCATTATGTATAATGATTGGCGTGCTTGTAATAATTTGGTTGAGCAACCGTACTCGACCCTGTAATATATTTTATGCTACTGGCTTATTGTATCAAGAATTTGTCTACCAGTAAGGAGGATTTTTCTCATACTGACTCAAAAGATTGGTTTCTCAATAAACATTTTTATTGGAAAACCGGTCGTGACAAGCTTGGTACCAGAGCCAGGCTGACTGTAGGAAGCCACTAGGTGCGATCGCTAATTGGTTATTAGCATGCTAGAGCTAAATCATATTTTTGCAATTGTAGTCATTTTCTGACAGTCAGCATAAATTTATGATCTGACCATTCAGAATTTTTGCCTACTTTTGTAGATGGCCGACAACAGCTGCGAGTCTCAGACCTTCGCCAACATGCCCGATGGGTTCGTCAAGCTTCTCTCCTTCATCGTTCAGGTCGCGATGGGGCCATCTGTGCGCCCAGTCTTCACACTCTGCCAGCACCGAGTCAACGACAGTCTGACCATGCACCAGGCCGCGGTGCAGTTCAAGGGAGGGCGTGGTGAGTTACGCCGCTTCCGGTTCTTGGGAAGAGCCATGCCTACGGAGAGGCATGCTATGCAGATGGCAGCCCGCGAGGCGATAGCTCGTCTCAGGGATGTCCTCCCCGTGATGAAGACTCGTCGTTACCGTTATCTTCCATGCCATGTGCCTTACACCTGTCACTACGCATTCTCCTGCCCCAGAGGAGAACGAGACGAGGCTTTTGAGATGCTTATTGAGTATCTCCGGGCCCTTAGGAGGCAGCCTTCGACAACCTGGTGGATGACTTCGTGGCTGCCCGCATGGACTCAGTCCATGGCTGTGCCGCCAACAGGAGGGAGCTCCTGCCCACCGCACCGCCACTGACTTTTGTCTCGTCCTCAGCATCTTATGCACCTACTCGCGCCTGCCTACCACCGAAGAGTTTAACCAAGTCATTGCGCCCACTCCAGCGCGCACTGCACCACCCTTCGCGCCCACTCCTATTCGTGTTGTTCCGCCCTGGCGCCCGCTCCGTCCACCCGGCGCAGCACTACACGTATGGAGCCTATCAGTGAGGAGGAAGTCGAGTCCCCAGCCTCGCTACGCCTCACCCTCGGCAGGGCAAAGGAGATCGTCAACATCTCCGACTGAGTACGCTTAGCCGCCATGCAGGTGTACCGCTTTGTACGATATGTTTATGTGTACATAAGTTGTGAGAAGTAGCTTATTTGCGCATCATGTAGGAACTGGGAGAAGTGCACTAGCCTAAATAACATGTCAGGATTATGTGCGCATATCCTGAGTGATGTATTGTATAATTACCGCCCGCGTGTAAGATATGTAATGAGCAGTCCTTCTCCGTGCGCAAATCGATTTGTTTTTCTTAAGTAAGCTTGGTTATATAATTTATTTGCCAGCTTTGTGCATTTATGGAATTGTTTTTGCGACCCTTTTCGCTTTTCTTATGGGTTTTACAAAATATATCCCCAGAGTGAAAAATGTCTCGTCCTTGGACTCGCTCCATGCCAACTCCACCAGAGGAAAATTATGGCACTCGACCGGGCAACAATTTCACACAAGGGCAGTCAAGTCAAAATTATGACACTCAACCAGGCAACAATTTCGCACAAGAGCAGTCGAGTCAACCGGTCAGTGAAACGGCACTTTCCCAAATGTGCCGCCTTTATGAGCAGAGTCAGCAACAACATCGGGAAATGATGAACCAAGTCATCAACATGGGAAATCACCATGGACAGTATCAGCAGCATTCCAAGTTATCTGAGCTACAGAAGACACGTCCCCAAACATTTTCTCATACTGACAAGCCTCTTGAAGCCGAGGATTGGCTTCGAGATATGGAGAGAAAATTAATTATTGCAAAATGTTCAGACCCCGAGAAGGTACTATATGCCCCGCACTATCTCACAGGAGCAGCTGCATCATGGTGGGAGAATTTTCTGCACATGCACCCCAACGAAAGTGATATAACCTGGGATGATTTCAAGGAAGGTTTCCGTGGTGCACACATTCCTAAGAGTATTATGAAAATCAAGAAGAGAGAGTTCGATGACCTCAAACAAAGGAACATGACAGTGTCAGAATACAACGGTCAATTTACTCTATTGTCTCGCTACGCCAATGAGAGCGTATGACTGAAAGCAAGAAGATGGAGAAATTCCTTGACGGTCTGGCGCCCGCGCTTAAATGCCAACTGGTCGTGCACACTTTTCCAGATTTTAAGACACTAGTGGACAAAGCCATTACTCTGGAAAATGAGAGACGTAGCTTGGAGGATTCCGCAAGCGAAAAGAGACCAGACTACTCTTGCGCGCAACCACCGAAGCAAGACAGATTTTCAGAAAGGTGGGACACACAAACCTACGACAAACGTCTCACGCCCAACCAAGAATTTCCATGCAAGGGACAAGGAGTTCACATATCGCCCAGGCGTTACTTGCTACGCTTGTGGAAGGAAGGGCACTATGCCAAGCAGTGCCCCAAGCCAAGGAACTCGACCCCAAAGCCGAACAACGGTGGCAATAATTCAGCACCCAAGCGAAACAATTTCAACCCCAACAACAACCACAGGAAGGGTCATCTGAACCACGTGACCAAAGAAGAAGCACAAGAACGCCCCGGATATCGTACTCGGTACGTTTCCTGTCAACACAATACCTGCCATGGTTTTGTTTGATTCTGGAGCTTCTCACTCATTCATCTCGAAAAGTTTTGCTTTGCAAAATAATTTTTGATGTTTCCCTTGGAAAAATCCATGATCATCAAGTCCCCTGGGATTGAGCAAGTTACTCAGAGTTACTGTCAAGATGTGGTTATTGAGTTCGAAGGATTAAGTTTCACGCCAATCTTATTGTATTGGAAAATAAAGGACTGGATGTCATCCTAGGGATGGACTGGTTAACCACCAACAAAGGTTTTATTGACTGTTTCAACCGGACCGTAATTCTCACACACCACCACGGGAAGACAATAAGAGTGTCAGCCAAAGAAAGAAAAATACCCCGGCAACCGAGATTGAATAAGGTGGACGTTTCTGAGCTAAACAAGGTTCCAGTAGTGTGTGAATTTCCAGACGTATTCCCCGAAGAACTACCAGGCATGCCACCAGACCGAGAGATAGAATTCAGCATTGAGCTAGCACCAGGAACCACCCCCATATACAAGAAACCATACAGAATGGCACCATCCGAGTTGATTGAGTTGAAGAAACAAATAAAGGAATTGCTGGACAAGGGATACATTCGAGCCAGCTCCTCACCTTGGGGATCACCAATTTTATTTGCCAAAAAGAAGGATGGAACACTGAGATTGTGCATAGACTACCGAGCACTTAACATGGTCACAGTCAAGAACAAATACCCGATGCGATAAATGATTTATTTGATCAACTCGCTCAGGCCAAGGTATTCTCAAAAATTGACTTAAGGTCAGGATACCATCAATTAAAAGTGCGAACAGAAGATATCCCCAAAACAGCCTTCACCTCCAGATATGGACTATATGAGTTCACAGTAATGCCATTTGGATTAACGAACGCCCCCGCATATTTTGTTCACCTCATGAACAAAGTATTTATGAAGTTTATGGACAAGTTCGTTGTGGTATTCATCGACGATATTCTGGTATATACTCCAAGACACCAGAAGAGCACGCGGAACATCTCAGGATTGTGCTAGGAGAACTCAGGAAACATCAATTGTATGCCAAGTTCAGCAAGTGCGAATTTTGGCTAAGACAAGTAGGCTTTCTAGGCCACGTGCTGACCCAAGACGGTATCGCAGTGGACCCGGAGAAAGTCAGGGCCATACTTGGCTGGAAGTCACCAGCCAGCGTAACGACATACGAAGTTTCTTGGGAATGGCAGGATATTACCGCAGATTTATTGAAGGATTCTCCACCCATAGCCAAGCCAATGACGCAGTTACTCAAGAAGGACAAGAAGTTTGAATGGACAGAAGCCTGCGAGAAAAGTTTCCAAGAGCTAAAACGGAAATTAACGACAGCACCGGTATTAATTGTGCCAGACATACACAAGAATTTTGAAGTGTATTGTGACGCATCCCGAAAGGGCCTCGGGTGCGTGTTGATGCAAGAAGGCAAGGTTGTCGCATACGCTTCAAGGCAACTTCGCAAGCATGAGGAAAATTATCCCACTCATGACTTAGAAATGGCAGCAGTCATTCATGCACTCAAGGAATGGAGGCATTTCTTACTTGGAAATCGATGTGAAATATACACGGACCATAAAAGTCTCAAATATATTTTCACACAGCCAGAACTAAACTTACGGCAACGACGCTGGTTGGAATTGGTAAAGGATTATGATGTTGGTATCCACTATCATCCAGGAAAAGCAAATGTAGTGGCCGATGCTCTTAGTCGGAACCCCAGCTCCGACGAAAACAGTCTGCAAAGCTTGAGACCTGAATTCCAACAAGAATTTGCCAAACTCAACTTGTTAATGATCGCGGAAGGCACCATATCAAACTTGGAAATACAGCCCGACCTTGTGGAGAGAATTAAAGAAGCTCAGCCTGGTCACCCCAGCATCGAAGGAATTAAAAGAAAGGTGAGTATGGGCAAGGCCTCGGAGTTCGTCATAGACGATGGAGGAATATTATGGTACGGAGACAGACTCTGCGTGCCAAATATAGAGGACCTCAAACAGCAAATTCTAGCTGAAGCCCACACCGCCCCATATTCGATCCACCCTGGAGGAACCAAAATGTATAAGGATATTCAGGAAAGATTTTGGTGGCACGGTATGAAGAGGGACATAGCCACATTCGTTGCATGTTGCGATTCTTGTCAACGCATAAAAGTTGAGCATCAAAAGACCAGCCGGACTACTGCAACCAAACAAAATACCTGAGTGGAAATGGGATGAAATAGGGATGGATTTCATTGTCGGACTACCTCGGTCACGACACGGGAATGATGCCATATGGGTCATCACCGATAGATTAACCAAGGTGGCACATTTCATTCCAGTGAAGACAACCTACAACACTCAGAGGCTTGCCAGGATTTATCTCTCCCGTATAGTTTGTCTGCATGGAGTCCCGAAGACTATAATATCCGACAGAGGCACTCAGTTCGTCTCGAGATTCTGGGATCATTTACAACAGGCTCTGGGAACTCAACTGGCCTTCAGTACAGCCTACCATCCCCAGACTGATGGACAGACTGAACGCGTAAACCAAATTTTAGAAGACATGCTGAGAGCATGTGTCCTCACCTATGGAACCAGTTGGGAAGAAAGCCTGCCATATGCCGAGTTCGCATACAACAACAGTTACCAGGCCAGCCTGCAAATGGCACCTTTTGAAGCCCTATACGGACGGAGATGTCGTACCCCGCTAAATTGGTCAGAAACCGGAGACAGCCGTATCTTCGGCCCAGACATGCTCAAAGAAGCCGAGGAAAAGGTCAAGCTAATCAGGGACCGACTCAAGACCGCTCAAAGCCGACAGAAGAGTTATTACGATCGGAAACATCGTGAGGTCAGATTCGAACCCGGTGAATTTGTATACCTACGAGTATCACCTATGAGGGGCCTGCAACGATTCAAGATTAAGGGAAAGCTAGCACCAAGATTCATCGGACCATTCTGTATAGTGGCACGAAGGGGCACTGTAGCCTACCAGCTAGACTTACCCGAAGAATTATCCGATGTCCACGACGTGTTCCACGTCTCGCAATTGAGGAAGTGCGTAAGCAACCCAGAGAAACAAGTATCCCATGAGAACATTGACGTGCAGCCAGACCTCACCTATCGGGAACGTCCAGTAAAATTATTAGAGGAGTCTGAAAGGAGGACCCGACAGAAAACCATCAAGTTTTTCAAAGTTCAGTGGAGCAATCACACCGAAAGTGAAGCAACTTGGGAAAGAGAGGATTTTCTTCGGGCAGAGCATCCACACTTATTTAAGGATCAGCTGAAATCTCGGGGACGAGATTTTTCCTAAGGGGGTAGGTGTTGTGACACTCCAAAATTTTCTTTTGGTTTTTAGCAAAAACTTTGTTGGTTTTTGAAGAGAGGCCATTTAAATTTTTTTTAGAAAACCTCTCTCTTAAAAACTTTCACCTTTGGCAAGGATTTTCATTTACATCCTTTTCAAATTGGGTGTTTGAATTATGGAAACTTTTCTTCTGAATTCTTCTCCTCTCAAATGTATTTTTTTGAATTTTATTATTTTCATTTAAAAAGAAAACCCTAGGAGTTTTTGGGGCTTCTCTCATTTTGGAACCACCCATGATTTTATTTTGCCTCATGTGAGAGACCTCCCAAAACCCCTCCCTCCACTTTGGAACAATCTAAATTCTCTGTCCCATCAAGTCCAAACCATTTTTGAATTTTATTTCATTTATTTTATCTCCCAAAACAATTCTGTCTTTCATTATGAGCCTAAGTAATTTTCAAAGCAAGTACCTCATTGCCTTTGAGTTTTTATCTCAAACCAACTCCTCTGGATTGTCCTTAGCATCCACAACCCAGAACCATCTTGATCCACTCTCCCTCTTTTCAAATTTTTCAAATTTCAGTCTCTGCAAGTTTGGACCAGATTTGCCAAATTTGGTGAAATTCATATCTCCTCTTCTCCAAAAATTCTACCAAAATTCAGGCAGCCTCCTGGTGCAATGAGAGGCCACCCCACCAAGTTTCAGCTCAAGGAGAAACCCCTACATACCAAAATCATTCTGTCGAACACCTGGCCGGCACTGTTTCCCTGCATTTTCAGAAAAGTTCAGAGTTTCAGAGTTCAGTGTCGTTTTTCCTTCGTCAGAGTTCAGTCACGCATCGACAGTGCGCCTGGCGCGTTGCGCACAGCCTCCTCCCGCCGTAGCACCGCACGCACGCTTGGCCGGTTCCTGGCGTTGGTGGCACGCTGGCCCCGCCCTCGCCGGCGTCTTCTTGCGGCGTCGGGACCTCCCGTGGCGGCCGACAGAAGGCACCCTAGGGCACAACGCCGTTCTGCACCGCCCAAGCCACCTGGGAGCTCCGTGTGGCCGTCTCCCTTGCCAGCGCACGCATGCAGCACCGTCGCTGTGGCCTGGCACACGCAGGGCGCGCTCCCTGCCGCCGACGTGCCGCACGGCCGTTCTATTGGGACAGGGCGTAACCTCCTCCCCCCTTGCTGAGTTACGCACCGGGATGGGCTCGTTACTTCATCTAGTCGATGCCCAAGCCCCTAATCCAACTGCCCAACCACAGCGCCGCCGTAATCACTCGCCGGACTTATCCCGTTCACCGCAACCGCCTCGGGCCGGCTATATATAGCGCCCCCAAGCTCACTCTCGCCCCCGCACACCTCCACCACCACACTGGACCCCGCCCAGCAACTGGAAGAGCCTCGAGGGGCCCTTCTTCCTCGACTCCGGCCGCCTCGTTCCGCCTCGGCCTACGTCTTGATTCACTCCGGTGAGACCATCCCCAGCGCCCAAACTTCGTCAGTAACCTCCTAGAGCAACCAGAGAGCTAACCCCCATTTCGATTCGATCCTTGCAGCCCTCCTCGGCGAGCTCCATCAACGCCCGAACCACCGTCCGCCGGAGCAAGGGCCGCCGTCGACGTGGTGCTCGCCGGCGACCACCACCACCACCCACCGACGCGGAAGGACACGGTGAACACGTTGGTAACCTCCGATCCCCCTGCCTCGCCGTGGATCGCCGCCGGCGACCACCGCGGCTCTCGGGCGCCGACGAGCTTCGTCCCCTGTTTGAAAATTCAAACCTAACGGGTGGGACCCGCCCGTCAGCCTCTCAGTTCTTTTTTTAAACGAACCGTTTTGTGAAGGCGTCTTCTACCAAAGTACGTCATCCCTCTGGGCCGGCGTATTTTCAATAGAATCGTATTCTGTTTTTATAAGTTAGCCCCTGGAAGTTTTCTGTTCATTACAGATGAGTCCTTGGGTTAAACCCCTTATAACTTTTTAACAAAAAGAATTTTTGAGTGATTCTTTTTCTGTCCTCTTCAAATTTTTGTCTAGTTTTTTATCATATTTATTTGAAAAATATTTGGAATAATTTTTTTGTGCACCTCACGGTATTTACGATAGCGCGTATATTTTCTTTATGCCGTAGATACCGAAGGAGGTGACGGGACCGCGAACTTCACCGAGCTAGGCTCCGACTACTCTGAACCAGGCAAGCATGTTTGAACTTTTGATATGATGATTGTTTTGGCATGTTTGCATTAGGTAGTTTCATGGCATGTTGATGAGCATACCGACGAATGTCATGTTACATGCAACGATGAGGCAAGTGAGTTTAGAAAATCCATAAGTTGATGGATGTGAGTATGCATTGCCATGTGTTGGCATGAGGATGGGTAAGATGGCAGTGTTGCAGCATGCCAGTCTTATGCCAGACTATATGACTTCAGTGTCAGCCCGTATCGGTCCAGTTCCTTCCATTTTTCCTTCCCTGTACTACCACATGTTTTCCGCAAGGAATATGGCTTAGCAAGTTGCAAACCGCTTTCTTGGTACACACTGAAAGGAGAGGCCGTGATGATGGTTCCATGGCCCTGGATTAAAGCCAGTCATCCGGTCAGGGGGCATGGGTGTTTCCGGTTGGGACCGAGAGGGGTGCACTCCTTAGAGCGCGCGTATATAAATTTGATCGCATGCTATTCGAGATTGTGATCTTCCCGTCTCAAAATTTTTTCTTGGACGATGTCTAGGGTGATTCCTGGCATCAAGAGGTAGGATGGGTGTGTATTGGTTAGCTGTGTTTTCTTCCGAAATACCGTAAACGGAACTAGTCCTTCGTGACTACGGAAATCCGTTGGCTGTGGGAAAAAATTTTCGTACAAACTCTGCAGAGTCATATATTCCTTTGAATCATCTATTCCATGTCCAAGTTCGGTATTATCTTATCCTGACAAATGTCAGTTTTGATGACAGAGACTCCGGTGAATCACATGAGTGCTAAGTCCGGTTAAATGTTTATTCCTGTGGATGGACTAACCCGTTTATTATCATGAATTGAATATTTATTATGAGTATTATTTACTTGTGAATAAAAGCCCTTTCTGCGATGTCGCTCAGACGTCCGACTGTGGCATTGTTATTATTTACTTTCAATAAAAGCCCTTTCTGCGATGTCGCTCAGACGTCCGACTGTGGCATTGTTATTATTTACTTTCAATAAAAGCCCTTTCTGCGATGTCGCTCACACGTCCGACTGTGGCATTGTTATTATTTACTTTCAATAAAAGCCCTTTCTGCGATGTCACTCAGACGTCCGACTACGGCAGTACTGTTATATACTTTCAATATAAGCCCTTTCTGTGATGTCGCCCCGACGTCCGACTGTGGCACGCATGTCTTTTATTTTCAGTTTAAGCCCTTTACGTGGTGTCGCTTAGACGCCCGACTGCGGCATGATCTTTATTTATTTGTTCACCCTTCGAGGCGTCACTTCAGACACCCGATCGGTTTCCTATTATTTCTTTTTGTTGGGTTTTCAGGCGGACTACCGCCGATTCCCTTTTTACTTACCTTGCTTGCTAAATTTTGAATGTGCATTGGTAAATTAATCATGAAACATCCATGCATGCATTTGTTATATCTTACGTCCGAACTGTCTTGCGAGTACTTTCAAAGTACTCACCTGGCTTGTTGATTTGGCCAGATGCTGACGAAGGCGATCTCATGGATGAAGAATTTGATAGCGAGTCCGACGCCTAGAGGAATCCCAGTCAGTCTCGTGCGACCCTGGATTTGGTCACTGTATTATATCCGCTTCCGCTACCAAATAAATTCATCGAGCCTCACCTCGACGCTCGATGAGATGCCAGTTTTAGAGTCATGTATCTCACTCCCCGCTGTGTTTCCACCACCACCCTATCCTCGAGTCAGTAGTATGCCTCCACACCACTGTGTCATGTCCGCCATTATGTATAATTATTGGCGTGCTTGTAATAATTTGGTTGAGCAACCGTAGCTCGACCCTGTAATATATTTTATGCTACTGGCTTATTGTATCAAGAATTTGTCTACCAGTAAGGAGGATTTTTCTCATACTGGACTCAAAAGATTGGTTTCTCAATAAACATTTTTATTGGAAAACCGGTCGTGACACGCTGGCAGCAGTTCTGACCGCCATCGAGAAGCGTGCGACATCCTCCCTCCGAGGTTGGCATCGATGTCTTGTGCCCCTGCACGACCTGTAGCTGTCATTCTCGACACCGGAGCAGTGCACCCGTGTTATAGAGGCATCCATGAAGTTCAAGTGTTGGCTCTGGCTAGTTTGGTGCTGTGTAGTGAATTTGTGAGACGTGTCTTGTTTGTTGACTGAACTTGGACGCGAGCTGCTGAATGTGTAGTGATCTTCATTGCTGAGTGAGCTTGTGGGTGTTGAAATTATGTGTAATTTGAAATTTTCTATCTAAGTTGATGTGTACTAAACTTCAGTACAATTGAAGTGCAATGTGCTATCAAAGTTGTTGTGGAATCACATGATGAAAGGTGGTTGAATGAACAATATTTTTACAATAGATTGAATTCTCAGAGAGGAACATATAAACTGCTATTCTAACTAAATCTGGCCACACATCTAACAAAATTTGGGCATATATTGACAACATTTTGATAGAGAGGAACATATAGCTGCAACTCCGGCACACATCTGACTAAATATGGGCACATTTTGACAGCACTTCTCTGAATTCTCAGAACTGAGACAACATATAATTGAAAAATGCTTGAAAGATGTCACTGTTTAATAGAAGATAACAGAAAACAAATCTAACTGAATTTTGTTTGACTGAACAACATATATGTATGACTGGATCTGCATGAAACACAACACATACCAACTGACAATTCATGAAACACATCATATATCAACAAAACTACATATTGTACGTTGGTGCAGCCACTTCATCCAGCCGTCGTATCGGGGCACCCATCCGCACCACAAACCGCCACGCGCGGTTGCATCTGAAGCCGATTCCTTACTTCGCCATCCCTGAGGCACCCGACAACCTCGCCTGCCGGTGATGATCACACCACCGCCTCCATAGTGTAGTGGCTCTGCTCCAAGAATGCACACAAAAACTCCACGAACAGTGGGGCGAAGGGCGCATGAGACAGCTCTTTAGAAACGCCAGGGAGGCGAACGAAAAAAGACAATCCAGTCGCACGATCCACACCAGTTGCCCTCGAATCTTTTGTTTCTTCCTCTGCTGGCGTGGTGGTCCTGGTGTATGCAATTTGTACACGGAGACGTATCCCAGGACCTATTGCCCAAGTTTGAGGATCGTATTGCCGTTCTATTTCCAACTTATTGTCAGGACTATATTGACGCCATTCGCGATTTCTAGGATGGTTGTGGACATTGCCACCAACTTGCAGGACCATAAGTGATTGTGTTTTAACGCACGCATAAAATATTATTATGATTCCATTGGTTGGGTTTCTAGAGAAATAACATTGCACTAATTAAATTCTGGTACAACAGTATGTGGTTATGCTTTGAAATTCTATGGATAACATTTTGGAATGACCATATTGATCAATTCAAGAAACTAGTCTATAAACACTAAAGCCGAATTCATTCAGATGTAAATCAAGCTATAAGCTTGCAAAGAGAAGCATGACCATTCTACAATGTTTATAGATTATTATCATCCTTAAAAAAGTCTAATGGAAAAATGAGATAAAAATAGAGAAAGAGGTCAGCACTGAGTAATGAAATGAAAGACAAATCTGTCCAATTAAGAACCTCTCCCTCATGTAGTCAGTGGCCTTGAAGGGGATCTGCATATCATAGGATCAACTAGGGATTTGTTAAAACAGAGCTATGTGTATCCAAATAAAGAGAGTGCTGGAATAAGTAGGTTACAGTTTGGTTTAACCTAATAGGCTTGCATAAACACTGCATATAATTTCAAATGAATAAAATATTTTTTGTAGGATCAAGGAGAACATAGTTGGTTAATCTTCAGAGTAAGTTTCAGCTATAGTAATCTGAAGGACCATTAAAAACTAATTGTTGTGGTAAGTAACTAAAGAGGTGCAACTATAGTTAAATTCATAAGATAATAATGGCATTCATGATAGCATAATTTTCAGCTGTAATTAAATTTAGCTCGTGCTTCCCGCTGTCATAGTTGGTAATTAAATTCTAGCTACTTACCATGCCCATAGCTCATGCCTCTCGATGTCTTCATCTTTTTCGCAGCACTACTCCTCTAAAATTGGGTTCTCCCAGCCGGCCAAATGTCAGTCTACTATTGTAGCTCGTACAGCCGCGCAGCTGCCCCTCTGCCTCTGGCACCATCTGTAAGACCGGAGTCATTGCCACACAGTCATTAACGCATACATATGGAGACGTCCGCTCGACGATGGAGAACACGGAGGCTATGTAGAGATTCATACAGTGGAGGTTTAAATGGTAGAATAACTGCTTACTCTCGTCGACCTTTCCAAAACCTACTAACTAAAGTTGTGTCGTCAAGAAAATGTTGTGTTAGAAAATCAATATCAGTCACCCGTGAGATAATTTGATTGCACAGGAAACAGAGCATCGTTTTTGTAGACGGAAGGAGGAAATACCAAATCCAGTCTTTACTAAAATTGGGCATGCACTTTCAGTATGAAAAAACTAAAGCAAAATATGAAAGCTAGCGAATCTCAGTTCCTAACACAAACATCCATCGGTAAAATATGTAAAAAAACACAGAAGTAATACGACATAACCAACAGTGCGCAAAGAGATATACTACAGATATGATGTTCGTCAGTCAAGTAGGAATAGTACTTGCCTGGATATAAGAGGATTCTCATTGTGGTTGTTTCCTTCTGTGAGCAACTGATGGGCTATCTCATCTGTATCATCCCAAACAAAAGAAACTGAGCAAGAAACTTCCTGTTGATGTTGTTCAATCCATCAAAAAAGAACCGATGTTGTTCAACCTTTACGGTTGTAACTTGTAAGTTCATATATGATCAAAACTAAAATGCAACCCCAGCCCATGAGTGCAAGGAAAGTGGCGGACGCAGGAGCTGTAATCTGTCAGGTGATTATAAGCGTTTTCCATGTCTTGTTGGTTTCCTGCTCCATCAGAAAATACAGTTACAATTACTGCAAAAATGAGGAAAATGCAGAAGCATGTAGTCGATACACATGCAAGTGTAGCATGTGAAATACCACTACAGCTTACCTCGCCGGACTGAACTATGATCTAGAGACCTTGACAGAAGTGCTCGGATTCTAATTAAGATCTCCAGCTATTGACTAATTCAATCAATTCAAGTTGTGGGTATTGTACAAATTGCAGGTAAATATGTGAGCAAAGGTTGTCACAGTCCAAGTCCGTGTCCTTATGTAAACAAATCCTTGTAAATGTGTGAACAAACTGATGGGAGGTAAAATGGAACGGTGTCTTAAAAAATTGGAAACCAAGTTCTTAGCCCCATTTCCCTTTCTCTTGTTTTTACCTTGCTTCTGCTAATAAAAAGATTGTTTTCACGTAAACAGTTCAAATGCACACTCTGATCTTTTCCTAAACCATCTCGTAATGACAAAAGAATTGCATTCAGAGAAATCACATTTACCTCAGCACAACACCCTGATCAAATAGTCATCTCCATCAATGTAGACCAACCATCGTGCAAGGCACCTATAATTTACTTTGTTATCATCACAGCATGGAAAATCTGACGTGCAAAGAACATTATACTTGCATAATCTAATCACCGTAAGTAGAACAATATTCTTCCGCGATCTCAACATAAATTCAATTGCAACAGAATCAGAACCGACGCATCACAGGATAGATCAAACAATTCCATGGTAAAGTTATTTGGAGCGAGTGTTTTTTCAGTGGGATAAGTGTTCCATTTGGAGTGGAATTTTGAGATGCCTGCACGTTGTACTATTTTATGATGTATTATATCATATTCTTAGAAGCTAAATGCAGTTTGAATATAAGACAAACACCATGAAGCTACCTATCATTATGCTTTGCTTTCTCTACCTGCAGCTTTGTTTTCACCTCAGATCCGTAAGGAGGAGTGCAGACAGAGAATTGTACAGAGGGAAAATATTTTCAGACACACTTGGCTTATCACCAGACAATCCATCGAAGTATTAGCACAGAATGTGGAACTACAAATCACCATCTCCACTCCACCAGTAGTTCAAAATCTCTCGGGACTTTTAACCTAACACAACATATGCTAATATACCTATACATGTATCAGTTGTAATTTTAGATAGCTAGGAGCAGAGGTAATTAGGAAGCAAAGCTTTTTATTGTTGTACCTGGAACTAAGGCCAGATGAGAAGCACCGCAGCAGCTGTTCCAATTTTGTTTTCTCTGTTCAGAGAACAACACTATCTGAAGGAATTGCTGACAGTTCCAGCGCTTCGTTCAACAGACCAACCACACAACATGGGTGTCTACAATCACAAGAAGGCAACAATATCTAAACTGACGTACTTCGCAACAATTAGAAGGTACACAGAGAAACAGGGGATGGAAAAATAACTCAAAACAGGGGTCAAGGGGATACACATCTCTGCTGTAGCCGAAGCAGGCGACATTGGACAGCTCGACGGCTATTCTTCTACCTTCGGCGAACTCGGCGCTTCTTGTACGTCCGGCGAACTCGGCGCTTCTTCATGTGGCGAACCCGGTGTCGACATTGGATGCTTCGTCCAAAATTAACCTGATGGAGATTCAAGCTGAGGACCCTCCCTTCTTATAGAAGCCAACAACAATCCGGGCTGACAGCTCCAATGATTTGCCTTGGACAAGGACACGGACTTGAATCCATCCAAATCGATTTGTGTTGGATAAGGAGACTGCAATTCCATCCAAATCATACACGGGAGCAGATGCAGAGGTTGAGAAGGTTACGTCGGGGGAGACGGGAGAGGACTGGCTATGGCGGACAGGTCACAGTGGAGCGTGCTCGCCGCCGGCGCTGGCCAACGGCGTACCCAACCTGAGCTGTGCCCCCTTCGCAGCGCCAACAAGGTCTAGCGCCCTTCTCGCGCGCAAGCACGGCAGCCGCCTTCTTCGCCAAATTCCTGAGCACGGCACCGCACAGCGGCACAGGGACAGGTGCCGGCACCGGAGCAGCAGAACGCAAGCGACCCACTGTGACGACGTAGGGGGGCTGCAACAGCTGGTCCAGCGTAGCCACAAGCTCATCACCAAAACTGTTCTTTGCCCGCCGTGCCCCGCCTGAACATCTTCTCGGCCATCTTCTCCTGCTCCGTTGCGGCTCCCCTTCTGCTCCGTCGTGCCGCCTCTTCTGCCACAGCTCCGCCCTTCACTTGTCCGCTGAGCGTTTGGATAAAACATATTTTTTTTAACGAAACATAGAGACGTAGCGGTCAGAATAGAGAGACGGACCAAGGCCCAACTGGATCACAGCCCAGCTTAAGGAGAACGTACCGGTCAATCGAGTTGCAGAGACAAAATTTAGTACCACCTCGAATATGTTTTTAAAATTCAAAATGAAAACGTAAAATCATGGGAAAAGGCGCGTTGTGACGGTGAACCCACGGAGTCAATTTGTGCTTTATTATTAGGGAGAGATTATTATTATTATTATTATTATATCATAGAGGTAGCACACTCAATCGATCTCACTACAGTATGTGTGAACAAAAATATGCAATCAGGTTTGCGAATAACACACGGTTCGTTGATGAAAGTCGTGTGCCGACCAAACCCCGTCACCCCGCCCACGATCAGAGTCGTGCTTTTTGATTGGCCAGACCAAACCCCACGGATCTTACGTCTGCACATTGGATGTTCCCAGATCGAACGGCGATCCTCATCCCTTTCGACAACACATGCAGTTCCAGTTGTAATTTTATTTTTATGCACAAAATGCACGTTAATCTCAAAAAATGTCTTAAATATAGCTAACGATGCCTAATATGCGCCAGAAAATCAAACCCGTGGTATAATGGTGTGTGGGGACCCCGGCTCATAAGTCATGATCCACCGAATGCACGTGTACAGTGATCCCAGAGATCAATGCTCACTGAACACACAGAAGCTGAATAACAAGAGTCTTACATCCATACATACCGTTTTACACAAGTAGGGCCATCATGGTCAAGTCTTGAGTGTATCATCGCAGCGGAAATCTTCAATAACAACTTGGACCCATGCCATCTGCCTTAACCCTATAGGCATTCTGACTGGGAAGCGTCCTAGCTCACATGTTCATCACCGAAGTATTCTTCATCATATCATGTTCTTTCATGCCTGGCCAATAAAATAACCAGTGGCAAGCCAATGAGTACTTTGAATGTACTCGCAAGCAACCCAAGGGTGATAACAGAATAATTATGCAAGGCACTACTGGTAATTTTGGCATTATTGCGGAAAGCTAGTTTTTCTCATGCAAGTATGATCAACATTTATCAAGAATATGAATGCGTCTGCAACAAGTATCAGGAGGTTACAGACATCAACATCGAGAGAGAGTGACGAACAACTCATGCTCAAGCTCATCGTGACTTCCTCACGAATCACCTCAATATTTTTACCAAACCGTGTTGTTTGTCAGAAACATATGGACGTAGTCTAAGCAGCACCACCCAACTGTCCTTGACCGTGGACACGGCTATTCGAATAATTTTACACTCTGCAGAGGTTGCACACTTTACCCACAAGATCCGGGGAACTTCCGTGTCATCCACGACCTGCGGTACCTCAAGTACCCGGGGTAAGCACCCGATCACTATCTTTCCCTAGACGACACTAACATGGAGTCCACTCGATTGGTAGTAACCCCCGTGCCCAACATTTCACAACTTAAAATTGTGGAGCCTCGCTCCCATATTCATCACATACCACTGGCACGGGGTACCAACGGTGTGTCCGGTGCCCCATAAAAATGTTCTTGGCCGCCCTACCTGGCACGACCCCGTCCCGAGAGAGAGCAGCAACTCTCCCCCGTCACTAGTAATGCAGGCTCCAAGCTAGTATCGGCCTTGGTAATCAATAATGCCCTTTCCCATACAAGGGTAGAGTGGTTGCGCATGTAAGGTTGGGACAGTCGACAAATCTTAAATCTAATCGGTCTCTGTAAACAACACTTTTATCGAGCCTCGGTACACTACCTCTCCACCAAGTAGTGACCTAGTTCATCATCATCTCCCAGGGGCATTAGTGGCACCCACTGGGCTTTTTTGCAAGTATGTCAAACCACACTTGTTTTTTTCCATGCATAACCCTGACCCACTTTGCGTAGCCATTTACTATAGCATATTTCTACAACCCACCGACACAACTCTAAGCAAGGGTAGAGTCATGAACAATGCAAGTATCAATGGAGTATGCAACGGAGGCAAGCCTAGCAAGGTTGCCATTCAAGGTATATCATGCACTCAGTGAAACAACGAAAATGCCATCATGATGTAAAATGGTTCATCATGGTCAAAGGGCTGCTTGCCTGTTTTAACAAAGTCTTCGAGGTCTGGAAATATCTCTAGTCCAACTCCAAGCATTTCGTCTACTTCGTCAACTATCGTTGAAAGCAACCATAATAAGCAACACAACAAGGCATGAAATAAAAGTGCTCTAAAAAGTGAGTTGGCCTTTTCTAGGATACCCTTAGTCATATTAGGAATGACCAAGGTGGTTTCACTGGGATTTGATCAATGGATATCTCTAAACATTTCAATATGTTGGAATCAAGGGAGTAATAGATTTGTAAGAAGTGTACAGGAAAATTAGTTTTTTAAAAAGGATCGAAGGCACCCATTTATCAAGGAATGGTTTTAGAAGCATATAGGAGTTGGTTTTACTGGATTTGGAGTTCAAATCATTTTCCTATGAATTTGCAAAGTTGGCAATATATCGAGAAATGGACCAATACTACATGTCGCATGTAAAGTATTGGGGAAAATGTTCAGATACTAAGTTTTGAACTTATAAGTATCTAGGAGTTAGAATCATTGCATTTGGATAAATAATGCGCCCACTGTGATTTTCTAAAGTTCAGCACGGACAGAAGAAAATAGGATTTATTAAATATGTGTGAAGGGAAGGGTTCTGGAAAAATGTGCAAATAGCACCATGTGATAGGGCATGGTTTTAGTAACTACTGGAAATTTGAATCATCAAGTTTGGAGTTAATTTGAATTGTTTATGGATTTTGGAAATTTACTAAAAAAGAAAAAGGAAAAGAAAAAGATTTAGGTTATACCTACGCACAGGGCCGGAAATAGGAGTGGGCTGGCCCAGTGGCTCGGCTGCACGCGCGTAGGGGCCACGTCGGAGGCGTACTCGCGCCAGGACGTTTTCGCTGCAGGGAGGTGCGCACAGGAGAAGCCGCCTCCACTTATGCGCGGGCCCGGCTGCCCGGGTGCTTACAGGCGGGCCCCGCCTGTCGGGTTCATCCCCAACCTCCCGCTCGACAGAGCAGAGGCAGGCGCGGTGTCGACGGCGTCTTGCCAGCGCTGTAGGGCATCTCTGGCGATGCTCCGCCCACCGGCGTGCTCAGGGGACCCAGACGCGTCCAACCGTGGGTGGCACGGTCGCCCAGGGGCACCGGGTCGAGCAGGGCGTCGACCACGGCGGACGAGGCTGACGGTGGTGATGGAACTCCACGGAACAGCCACAGGGAGGAGAGGGAGAAGCACGGGAGGGGCTCGCGGTGATGGTGGTGGTGCTCTAGTGCGGTCCAGAGGGAAGGAGGAGGAGAGGTGGGCGTGAATTTAGGCGGAGTCCGGCTGCTCCGCTCTGGCCATGGGGAGCGATGGAGGGCTCGAGGAGTGGAGTGGGTTGGCCCAGGGAGTGCGCGGGAGGGAGGGAGAGCCAAAGGAGTAGAGAGGGGGCTCGGGGTGGCCTCAAATAGGAGGGGGTGAGGTGCACAGCGGGGCCATGCGCCGGCGAGGTCGTAGCCATCGCTGGAGGCCACGGGAGTGCTTGGCCTCGAGTCGGGGGTCTTCCTGGGCGTGGTCTACGTCCAGGGGAAGGGAGAGAAGGAGCGGGGGAGCGTCAGGGCAGCGCGCGTGTGAGCATGCCCATTGGAGATCTCGGGTGGCCATGGTGCGCGTGCGAGCAGGGGCAGGAGAGAGAGAGGAAGAAGGGGGCCGACAGCGTGCCGTGTATTGGACGTCGAGGCGACCTTGGGGGACATGAGGGGGAGGCCCTAGGTGGTCCGGTGGCTCGGGCAAAGAGCGGCTACAGTGCTAGGGCGCACTGTAGCGTGCTCCAGAGCGCGTCTTTGCCCGGCATGGCCATTGTTTTGGCAAAGTGGGCGCGGCCACTAATGTCTGGTAGTGCTAGGGGGTAGTAAAGAAGTGTGGAGAGGCATTGGATGCCCTGGAGAGCCAGTAGGAGAGGAGAGAGGTTGTGGGAGAGAGAGAAAATGGTTGTCTAGAGAGAGGAAGTGGGGTTTTATCCCCCCAATAATTGATCTGAGGACTTGCCCTTGTTACTGGACGTATAAGGGGGCTAGGATCAGCTGTGGTACAAAGTTGAGCCCATGGAGATTAGTGGAAGAGGTCAAAATTGAATTTTTGGTAAGGTAGCAGAAGGTGTTTGATGTTTGTTTGGGTAAGCAAATGAACTCCATTTGGCATGAGACTTAATAGGACAAAATGGACAATAGAAATAGGGTGTTTCATAAAGTTTGAGCTCATTTGGGCAAAGTTGCCAATGTAACTTTCGTAAACCCTAGAAATCAGCAGAAATGGCTTTACCAAGATTTAGTCATGCAAATCTATTCTCCTTGATGCACCACTTGGTGCAGTGTCATCATTTGAGGATTTTAACATGTCCAAAAAAATTCAGATCAAAAGGACACACTTGGCAATGTAGAGTTGTTCAAATTTGGTTCTGGACAGAAAGGGTTTTGGGGTACTTTGATCAAGATAACATTCTCTCCAACTTGTGCCATTTGGTGTAGATGCATTATTACACCATTTGAGCATGTGCACAAAGTTTGAGATCATTTGGACATGTTTGACAGTGCAAAAATGTTCAAACTTGAAAAAGGACAGAAGTGGTTTTGAGAGGGTTTCATGGGGTTATACTATTCTCCATGACATGGTACTTGGCAAGATCATCAAAAATGTCATGTGTGACATGCTAGAATTTTCTTGGATTTTTATGGAAATATTTCCTGTATAAATATTTCAAATCCTTGAAATGGGCAGAAATGGTTTTGGGAGGTTTTGTCCAATATTTTGATCATGACCATATGTTGAAACTCATATATATGGAAACTATACGTCCATTGAGTCTCCCTAATTTTTCTCAAATATTTTTAAAGCTTCAAAATAATTTTAACCTATTAAAGACCATTTCTGGCCTTAAGAAAAAGCCTTTAAATAAAGTAGGAAAATAACTTTTAAAATTATATTTTTGTGGTTTCTGGGTATCCTATATCTAGTAGGAGTCAAACATATTTTTGGAAAGATTTTTACTGCCCTTAATTAAGTACTTGCAGTGCAAACCTCAATTCAGGGGTTTTTGGAAAACTAATTTTTGAAAATACTTTTTGGCCAAATTATTTTTGTAAGAAATTATTTTTGTGTCCTATACACATGGCATGATCATTGGGAAAGGTTTTTGGATCAAGGAGAAGGAGTATAAGAGTTGGATAATTTATTTGATTTTTAGAGCACTAGCAAACAATAGCCAAACATTCAATCAAAGCAAAGACAAAATACTCAAAGGTTTTTGTCAAACCACATTTTATCATGATTTATTAGCTTAAGTGTTGTGGCATGAAAATCAGGGTGTGACATGGTGATTGCGTACCATGGAAATTTTTATGAGGCCAAACGATGAAGTCACCACCATAGGAGTTTGAATTGACACGTCTCCTTTTGGAAAACCATGATCCTTCATGTGAGATGCTCCGGTTTGGAAGGAGCGATCATCAAAACTTGTGCCAAACTTTACCAATTTTTTCCACGGGGTCGTGAGAGCACACCACAGGCACACATCGATTTTGATGATGTCCAAAATCCATCTGGATTTTCTATAATTAAAATACCAACTAGGCCTATGCCAGTGGCCACACCTCGCGGCCTAAATGTTTGAAACTTCTCCCCGCTTCTCGAACAAACGGATGAAAACTCACAAAGTGACGCACAAATGATCTGTACACCTTTGCTAGGCTGATAGTAAGGGGGTATCATAGCTAGTATCATGCATGCCAACTAGGCAATTTTGATGAGCTGTCATAGAATTAATTAAATGAAGAAAGAGAGGGTTAAGTATCATATCATGAAACCATATCATAATAAATGTTATGCTACTATGTGTCATGCATGACAATATAAATAAAGTACTATCATGACTAGCTAGCTACTCTATGATACTATGCATTTAGAGCAAGTAAGTACACAATAGAGTGACATAAGGACTAGACAATGGGTAGTAACATAGAATGTTACTAGTCTATGTTACTACCTCTATAGTGGGGAGTAACATATGTGTAGTAACATGCAACACTTCATTTATTAGGCTATAGACTCATCTTGCCTTGAGATTGTGATGTTACTCAGACTAGCCACAATGGGTAGTAACATAGAGTAGTAACATGCCCGTGTTACTAGTATATGTTACAACCTCTATAGTGGGGAGTACCATATATGTGTGGTAACATGCAACACTTCATTTATTAGGCTATAGACACATCTTGCCTTGATATGTACATGTGATGTTACTCATACTACTAGTAACTAGCTATGTTACTACTTTCCTCTCTTTCTTCATTTATTGCTTGCCATATCATCTACTTAATTTATCTAGATATGTGTGATGTTACTATATACCTATGTTACTCCCATTGTGGGTAGTCTCATACTATAGTAAGACTAGTCACAGTGGGGAGTAACTTAGAGTAGTAACATGCATATGTTACTAGTCTATGTTACTACCTCCACAGTGGGTAGTAACATATGTGTTGTGTCATGCATCACTTCATTTATTAGGTTGTAGACTCATCTTTTCTTGATATGTGTGATGTTACAGTAACTAGCTATGTTACCACATTCCTCTCTTTCTTCATTGATTACATGCCACATCATCTAGCCTAGATAAGTGTGATGTTACCACCTATATATGTTACTCCCACTGTGGGTAGTCTAATTAAGACTATACCCATAGTGGGAGTAACATAGGTAGTAACATCACACATATCCACTTTCCTCCATTTCTTCATTTATTGATTACCACATCATCTATTTTATCTAGATCTGTGATGTTACTACCTATGTTACTCCCACTGTGGGTAGTCTGGCTATAAGGAATAGAATAATATACATGTGCTTATTAGTTGGAGGAAAGAAAAGAGAAGCGGGCTCTTGGTTAGTAGAGCCAGCTGCAACACGAGACCCAAGACACTTTGTGAGGATGTAAGGTGGGCCAACTATTGATAAACTAGTACATATATAAAACTTATTATTGTACATGCCCGCTAAGAGGTTGGCTGTATATGACATGGCAACTACTTATAGCCGACCCTAGGCTGTATTATTAACCATGCTCTTAGTGAGGTAGCTAGTATATCATAGACGACTAGCTAGTATCATACTAGCCACAGTGGGAGTAACTTCAGCACTAACACCAACTCCAACTCAGCAAACTTGCTTATTTGGCAATAAGTTAATGAGGAGAGAGATAGTTTCAGTAACTTAGCTAGTTATTGTAGCATCACATGCATGTTCCAATGCAATATGAGTCTGTAACCTAAGAAATGAAGCTTTGCATGACACTACACTTATGTTACTACCCACTATGAAGGTAGTAACATATATAGACTAAGGATACGTGTATGTTACTAGTGTACTACTCTCCATTGTGGCTAGTCTCATACTCCCCCTCCTTTTCGGTTTAGGCTGGTTGTAATGGTATTATCATAAGCGGTATCATGCATCCCAACTAGACTTTCTGGATGATGTGGCACACAAGAGAGGATGTGGTATCATATCATGATACCGTGTCATATTAAATGTTGTACTACTACTTTGTGTGATGCATGACAATTAGTAATGCAACCTAAGATGTTAACTTATGATACTATGCATTACGGAAGTAGTATCCTAGCTACACTATCATATATATGCATGCATGATACTACTAGTATATATATATATAATACTCTCCATCAGCCTTATAGGGCTCAATTCATAAATACGGTCATCTATGATATATACTCCCTCCGTAAACTAATATAAGAGCGTTTAAGTCACTATTTAGTAATCTAAACGCTCTTATATTAGTTACAGAGGGAGCTAGTACTACTCTATGATACTATATATGCACTACGTACGTAGTATCATACACTAGTATCATATGCATGATACTATATATATATATAGTATGTATGATACTCCCCACTATATAAGGCTGGCCATAGTGGTGGTATCATAGCCGATGATGTCATGCACTCGGAAATAGCAAGTATGCTGATGTGGCAAAGAATTAAATATATATAAAGAGGGTTAGAGTAACATATAGTAGGTAGATACCGTATCATGTTAAATGTGATGCTAATTTGTGTCATGCATGCCAATAAATATGATCTATATATGATACTATACTCTAATCTCTCTCTTT
>NC_053028.1:253399813-253427881 GCF_003073215.2 Triticum urartu | reverse complement strand
CTGCCCCGTATACTAGGGCAAAGGGTGTCTGGCCGGTGGCTCGATTTGGCATCGTCCTGATCGACCAAAGAACCGCTGGCAACTCATCAATCTAGCGCCTTCCGCTCTTGTGCAGCCTGTCAAAAGTCTTTGTCCTCAGGCCTCGCAACACTTCAGCATTTGCCCTCTCCGCCTGGCCGTTGCTCCGTGGGTGTGCCACGGAAGCGAAACAAACCCTGCTGCCGAGGTCTTGGATGTATTGCATGAAGGTGTGGCTTGTGAACTGCGTGCCGTTGTCGGTGATGACTCTGTTTGGCACACCAAAACGGCACACTAGCCCCTTCAAGAACTTGACGGCTGACTGTGATGTCACCTTCCTCACTGCTTCCACCTCCGGCCACTTTGTGAACTTGTCGATTGCAACGTACAAGTACTCAAAGCCCCCGACAGCGCGGGGGAAAGGGCCCAGGATGTCGAGCCCCCAGACCGAGAATGGCTAGGAAAGAGGAATTGTTTGAAGGGCTTGTGCTGGTTGATGAAGCTTCTTCGAATGGAACTGACACGCTTCACACTTGGTTACTAGTGTCGTCGCATCCTGGAGGGTAGTGGGCCAGAAGAAACCCTGCCGGAATGCCTTGCTGGCAAGGGCCCTCGACCCTATGTGGGAGCCACATATTCCTCCGTGTATCTCTGCCAACAGCTCCAGTCCTTCCTCCCGGGGAATGCACGTCAATATCACATTGTTCGGTCTCTTCCTGTACAGGACGTCATCGACGAACTGATACATAGCAGACCGACGGGCTACTTTATCCGCTTCTTCCTGCTCCTTAGGAAGCTCCCCTGTTTGGAGGAATCGGACAGTATGTTGTGCCCATGACAGAGCCTGGGGCTCGACGGCAAGGACCAAAGGCATTTCGTCTGCCATGGGAGCGGCCGTCTCTACGGCCAGGGCTTGATGGCCTGCCGGAGTCAGTCGCTCCTCGGCAGGCTGAGAATCCACGGCAACACCCTTGCCGGCGGCCCTCGGGGGCTCAGCAGTAAAGTACTTGCCGGGGCCTGATTTCCTCCGTTTGTTCTGCTCCATTGATGGTTCGATGGATGGTTGAGTTAACCGAAGCAAAAAAGTACCTGGTTCCACAGGTAGCTTGAATGCAGCATGCTTTGACAGGTAATCGATGATGTCGTTCTCTGCTCGGGGAACATGCTCCGCTTGTATACCGTCAAACCGCTCCTCCAGCTTCCTCACCTCATCTACGTATGCCTCCATCAACGGGCTCTGATAATCTTTATTGACTTGTCTGACGACAAGCTGTGAATCACCGCTAACGATGAGCTTCTTAACCCCGAGGTCTGCCACGATCCTGAGACCAGCAAGCAACCCCTCATACTCAGCAGTGTTGTTGGTGGACATCTCCCTAGGAAAGTGCATCTGGATTACATACTTGAGGTGCTCTCCGGTGGGTGCGACGAGCAGCACACCAGCACCGGCGCTTTGCAGCGAGAAAGCCCCGTCAAAGTACATGACCCAGTTGTGACTTGCTTCCTTGCTGGGGAGAGTGGTCTCCTGGATTTCCTTGTCGGGCGTTGAGGTCCATTCTGCAATGAACTCCACCAAGACTCTGCTCTGGATCATCAAAGTACTTTCAAACTTCAAACCAAAGCTCGACAGCTCCAAGGCCCACTCCGCAATCCTCCCGGTTGCGTCTGGGTTATGCAATATCCGTTGCAATGAGAGGCGGGTGACGACAGCGATCTCATGGGCTTGGAATTAATGACACAGCTTCCTCGAGGCCATAAGGAGGCCGAAGAGCAATTTCTGCACATCGGAGTACCTTGACCTAGCCCCCTGCAAGAGGGAGCTGACAAAGTAAACCGGGTGCTGCATCATCTTCTTCTTCTGCACCACTTCATTTGGCTGCGCGGGCCCTGTCCCGATGGCGTCAGACTCTGCCGGGGGCCTTGCCTTGCCGGCGCCAGGCCCTGCCGGGGGAATCTCTGGCTCGCCATCCACCGGTCCTCCCGTTGCCACTGCCTCTTCATCGACCTCCCTCTGCATCACTAGCGCGACACTGACCACTTGATTCGTCGTCGCCAGATACAGCAGCAACGGCTCTTGTGGTTTAGGCGCAACCAGTATTGGTGTAGAGGAAAGGTATTTCTTCAGATCCTGCAACGCTACCACGGCCTCTGGGTTCCACTCCATCGGGCCCGCCTTCTTCAAGATTTTGAAAAAGGGAAGGGCACGCTTAGCAGACTTGGAGATGAATCTGCTCATGGCGGCAACGCAGCCAGTGAGCCGACACACATCCTTGATCCACTTGGGTGCCTCAATCTGCTCAATACTTCTCAGGGTTCAACTTGAGGTTGATCTTGCGTAGGTTGGCAAACGTCTCTTCTAAGTCTTATACAAGGGTTGCCTTGTCCTTGGTTTTAACCACTATGTCATCCATATAAGCTTCCATATTTCTATGTAGCTGGGGCTCAAAACCAATTTGGACCGCCCTTGCGAATGTCGAGCCAGAACTCTTCAACACGAAAGGCATCCATAAAAAGCAACACGTACCACATGGGGTGATGAATGCTGTATTCTCTTCATCTTCCTTTGTCATGAAGATCTTGTGGTAGCCCGAGTAGGTGACGAGGAATGATAGCATATCGCACCCGGCCGTGGAGTCAACAATCTGGTCAATGCGCGACAACGGGAAGGGGTCCTTAGGACAAGCCTTATTGATATCTATGTAATCAATACACAGCCTCCACTTCCCGTTCGCCTTGCGCACCACCACCGGATTGGCCAACCACATCGGATGGAGCACTCCTCTCACCAAGCTCGCCGCTTCCAACTTCCTGATCTCCTCTGTGATGAACTCCTGCTGTTCCAAAGCTTGCTTCCTGGCCTTCTGCTTGACGGGTCGCGCATGGGGACAGACAACAAGATGGTGCTCAATCACTTCCCTGAGAACGCCGGGGATGTCGGATGCTTGCCATGCAAACACATCGACATTCTCCCGCAGGAAAGTGACGAGCGCGCTTTCCTATTTGCTGTCGAGGGTGGAGCTTATGGTGAAAGCCCCTCCCGTGCCATCCACCTTAACGGACACCCTCTTGGTCTCTGGTGGTGCAGCTCTGGATTTCTTGCTCTTGCCGGTGGAGCTCTCTGGCACGTCCTCGATGATAGCAAAACACTCTGAAGAGGTGCGCTTGCCGGAGTGGGTGCGAGAGGTCTTGCCGGTGTTCTTCTTCCCTCCTAGGGTTTCAGCGGCAGGAGCAAGTGCCTTGGCGGCAGCTGCTGCAACTGCTTCTCGGTAGAGTTGGTCAGCGCAGATCAGCGCGTCCTTCTTGTCAGAGGGGACGGTTAGGGCCTGTTTGGTTCCAATAAGTCACCTGACTTATAAGTCAGGTGACTTAAAACCAGTGACTTATAAGTCACGCATGTTTGGTTGCCACCTGACTTATAAGTCACCTGAGCACATCTTCCCACCTTGTTTTTTATGTAAAGGTGGTGGGACCCATGCAAAAGGAGGTGACTTATAAGTTTTAAGTTGAGGTGGAGCAACTTATGACTTATAAGTTGGGGTGACTTATAAGTTGGGTCCATTTGGCAAAATAAGTCACTTTTTCCACTTTTCGACTTATAAGTTGGTGACTTATTTGGAACCAAATAGGGCCTTATGAGGGTCATCGGCCCAGGCATCTTCAGTGTGTTGTAGGCGTAGTGCGATGCCGCCATGAACTTGGCTAGTGCCGGGCGGCCGAGGATCCCATTGTAGGGCAAGGGGATCTCGACTACATCAAAGACAATCCTCTTCGTCATGTAGTTCAACTCGCCTCCAAACATCACAGACAATGTGTGGCTCCTTCCCGGGTTGACCCCTTGAAAGGTGTCTGTTTCCTCGAGGTCTCCATCAGGAATTTGCAGCCTTTTGATCACAACGGGTGAGAACAAGTTCAGACCGGCCCCGCCGTCAACCAGCATCTTGTTCACCTTGAGGTTGCGTATCGTTGGCGAGACCAACACTGGCAAACACCCGACTGCAGTTGTGCGGTCAGGGTGGTCCTCGGCGTCAAGGATGAGGGGCGTGCTGGACCACTTCAGTGGCTTTTGAGCGTCGAACGAGGGCTCCGCTGCTGTGATCTCACGTGCCCACTGTTTAAGCTGGCGGTGAGAAGTATGCAGTGAGGCACCACCATCAACGCACATGGCCTCCGTAGCCTTCTGAAAATCATGCTCGCCGGACACGTCGTCCTCGTCATGATCATCGTCTTCCTGCTTCTTGTCGCGGCCCCGAGCGGGCCTCACTTGCGGGTTATCCTTGCCGCGGCGACCTCCTTGGCCACCACGCTTCTTGCCGGATCCTTCAGCACCATCTTGGCCCTTCTCCTTGTCCCGCCTCTCATACTCGTCTTTTTTATTTTCAGCAAGCAGCTCGACTTGTCGGCAGTTCTGGAGGTCGTGGCCTTTGGTGCAGTGGATCTTGCAGTACTGCTTGTCGAAACCTCCTAGCTTGTCGGCAGCCGCCAAGGCCCGGCAAGCGGCGCACCCGGCAATCTCCTTGCCGGGGTCGTCTGCCTTGGCCTTCTTGGCGGCGCCGGTGTCGTCGGATCCCTCGATGGCAAGCACGGTCTTACCCTTGTGCTTCCTGTTGCGACGTCGACCCTTCTTCGTCGGGGCAGCGGTGTCTTCGTCGGTAGAGTCGGTTTTCGCGCGGGTGTCTTCGCCGGGGTACTTCCTCCCCTCTTCAGCCCGAGCGCACCTATCGGCCAGAACATAAAGCTCGGCCACATCTTTAACCTTGTTCATCGCCATCTCTTCACGCATCTTGCGGTTGTGCACATTCTGATGGAACGCGCTGATCATGGCGGCGGGATGAACATCTGGGATGTTGTATTGCACCTGGCTAAACCTCTGTATGTACTTGCGCAGGTTTTCACCTTCCTTCTGTGGAATGATATGCAAATCACTCGCCTGGCCATGAGCTTGGTGGCCTCTAGTGAAGGCACCAACGAACTCATGACACAGGTCCGACCAGGAAGAAATGGAATCCACTGGCAATTGCATCAACCAAGATATGGCATTGGGTTTCAGGGCCAACGGGAAGTAATTGGCAAGCACCTTATCGTCGCAAGCCCCAGCGGCTTGCATCGCGATGGTGTAGATGTTGAGGAACTCCGACGGGTGGGTCTTGCCGTTGTACTTCTCGCCGATGTCGGGCTTGAACGTGCGGTGGGACGACCACTGGAACTGCCGCAGCTCGCGGGTAAAGGCTGGGCAACCCACCTTGTAAGGTAGGCCGCCGGAGCCTCCCGACGCTGGGTGATCCATAGCGGGCCCCGCCCACCTATCTGACTGGTGGCGTGTATCACGCCAGCGCTCGATGGTGGTTCGAGCGTCTTCATGGGCTTGCTCCCGAAGAACTTGGCGCTGGTCGCGGTGGGTCCGTGGGTCGGACGACGCTATGGAAATGTTATCACAAGCGTCATCACGACGGACCAACACCTACGGTGGCTGGCGTGGAGGAGGAGAGTGCACCATGACCGCGGCGCCTCCGGCCCCTCCACCGCTGGCGTGCGGAGGTTCGATGGATCATCGGCCGTATCTCGTCTTTGTTGGCGACGCCGATGAGGCTCCGGATAGTGGCTCTCCACTCGTCAAGCTTTTCTGCAGTAGGAGGGAAGTCGAGGAGCAGCTGCGCGCGCGCCAAAGCTTCTGCTGGCGTGGGTGGCGGCGAAAGCTGCATGGACCGTGGCGCGCTTCGACTTCTAACCACGTTAGAAGGACCTCTATCACAGCCCAGTGGTTGCGGGCCATTTTCGCCAGCACTTCGGCGGGCATGCTGGCCTCCTTCGTCCCGCAGATGATGTACAAGACTCTTCCCACGGCGGCGGCCAGGGTCTCCAGCGTGGTGGCGCTGCTCGTCGCGCACACCCTGGGAAGAGCATGCTGTGGTGCACGGACGCCGCCGCTCTCTAGACTCTGACCGCCAGAGCGATGTTGGTGCTCACGGGCCGCGCCTCGGGTCCTGTCCGCGACTGGCCTGCTGTTCGCCCGGACCGTTACGGGCCGTCCGGCCCCCGACGAACCGATCACCGTGACCGCCTTCTTCTTGGGAGCCATGGCGATGAAGAACTGCTAGGCTAACCGCTAGACCAGATTTTCACAACCACGTCCCCTACCTGGCGCGCCAAAGATGTCGGTGGAAACGACACCTATGGAATCACTGGGATCCCTTCTACGGTTGGCGGGCGCGAGGTTATGCAAAGAGCGGGTTTGACAGGAAGCACACGGATCATTTTCCCAGGTTCGGGCCGCGAAGATGCGTAATACGCTAGTCCTGCTTTGGTGGATGTATTGGAGTGTTCTTGTGTTCTTGAGCTAGCTACGGGGTGTAACTTGCCCAAAAGATCCGAATCCCTCTCCTGGACGCCTTGGGCCTCCTTTTATAGGCAAAAGGGGTTGCCACAATGGCACACAGGAGGTGGAAAGGTCTACAGTCGATAAGCCTATCCTCTGGGACCGTCGGACAAACGCATTTAATGTGTTGTCGACGTGCCCCCCTTGCTTTATCGGGGACAACAAGGAAGCACGTCCCAGCTGTCGCCGCCTCGCCTGGCCTCGACGCGTCCGAGCTGATGAGGCGTCGTGGCGCCACGTTGGCTGGCTGCTGGGCTGGCACGGTGGTGGAGCCTTCACGAACACTTGCATGCCACCACACAGGTGCTTGTTGAGTTGGTGTAGAGGACGCTCGTCGCCACGCATGTGCCTGCCCAGCTGGTTGAGCTAGCAGCTGCCTGGGGACGGCGGTGGAGTCTTGGCAGGCGCAGGCCTGGCTGTGGCCCCGCTGATGCCCTCGGCAAGGGTCTTGCCAGGGGCCCGGCAAGGGTCTTGCCGTGGCGTCTTGTGGATTTCATTGGCTAGGATCCCGTCGAGGGTCGCTGTCTTCTGGTCCTCATCTGATCTTGTGTGTTCATGATCTTGACGAAGATCTGCATGCCACCACAAAGGCGCCTCCCAAGCCTTGGTTCCAATGTAGTTGGTTGGTGGTGTTGGAAACCACGGGCTCAAGGGTGGCCTGCTCTGCTGGCATCGGCCAAGTTGCCCCGGCAAGGCTCTTACCGGGGCCGCGGAGGCTACCCCGACAAGGCTCTTGCCGGGGGAGTCCACCCCACCCTCTTGATCTTTTGTGTTTCTGGTCTTGGGGTTGCCTTGGTTGTCTTGTGCTTCGGCTTCTCTCCAGCTTCCCTCCTCTGCCCTGCTAAGTGTGGCCACGGCGCGCGGCTCTGACTGCCCGTGCACAAGTAAAGGGGTCAAAAGGAGAGCCCCTACTTTTGTACACCGACAATGATGTATTTGATGTTGATGATGATGATTTTGTTACACCATGCCCACGCGTCACTATGAGGAGTGCAGCAATTAGTCGTCCTCCTGTGGATGAGCCTAAAATATTTTTGAACAAGAGGGCGGGTGAGAGGGCTTTTAAGTTGAGATGCTCTATAGAGAAATTGAAGCCTCCGAGGTTCAAATATATTGATGAGGCGAGGAAAATAAAGGATCTCGTTCTCAGCAAAGATTTTGTAACTAAATATCACGAGTAAGTTTAATGTGTGTGCCCTTCATCCTTTTTGTGTGTTTTGTTTTTAATTTTAGTTTTATTGATCCCATCTGTGTATGTTTACTGCAGGAACGCGTTCTTTATGGTGAATAGTCCTTTTGGTGATGTTGACAATTACAATGTTGACTATATCTAGAATACATTTGGCAAAGGAGCTTTAATGGACTCGTATCTCATGGATTTTTTCATCAAGTACTGGAAGCAAGATTCTTAATTGGGTTTAGTTTATCGTTCTGGTGAACGTGTGCTACTTTCACCTTTATTTATCACAGTAAACGTGTGCTGTCATTTTTTCTCTTGTACTGGTTTTTTCATGTCGATGCGTGCATGCATGTTTTATTCTTTTTTTCATGTCCTATTTTTGTTCTTTTTCTGTGCAGTATGTTCTTCAAATGGAAACCTTTGTGAAGAAAGATGATGAAGGAAACCTCGTGTTGCCAGTTGAGCATAGCCCATTCGTTTTAGAAGATGCAGTTAAGCAGTTCAAGGTTTTTGTGAGCGGCGACGAAAACCTGTTGGACGCAAAACTGGTAAGTCCATTATTTTCCGTCATTTATTTTCTGTTTTGTTGCATTTCTTTTTATAGTTATTTTTGGAACAATGGTCCTAGTGCTACGTGTCGAACGAACTTTTCATTTTCATTTTTGGTTTTTTATGTGAACAAATTATGATGCTGTGCTCCAAGGATGGTCATTATTCCTTACACACGATGAACCAGCATCGCCAGATGATTGATATCCATGACACTAGGAAGTATACTGGCCATCCTGATGTCACGACAAAGTGGCGCAGGACTGACTACCACTCAGATTGCACTGAAGTGGTGTGTCATTTTTTCTAGCCAAGTGCAAAGCTTTTTTGTGTTTCTCCTACTGCATTTTTTATATAAACTGCACATGCAATGTTAGCACACATAGCACCACACTTGTTTATATAGTGCACTGCAACATATGCGTGACAGAACTGCATTTTCTCACACAACCCCAATCTATGTAAAATATCTGTGCAAAAAAGTTATAAAAGGAAATGAGCTCACATGCATTTAAAAGAGGGACTGTCTAGACGTTGAGAAGAACTTTGTATCTTTCGGTTCGTCTGAATAGTTATTTTATCTGTGACGTGTGTTATTTTACTGTGTGCTTCCTTTTTTTGCCAGATGAGGAGGATGACTCAGCTGCTGAAGGCGATTTATGGTGAAAAATTGTATAAATCTAAGAACCCCCCCCCCTGACTGGGTTAAATTGGCAAAGAAGCCCTCTTACCCGGTCATGCCAGCGCAGGGAACAAACGAGTGAGGAATCTATGTTCTAAGGTTGACGCAGTTGTATGACGGCCAATGTCTAGTCGAGAAGATTGTCAAATCCGACATAATACCTTCTCTGTTTCTTCTTTTCTTGTTACCTCCTTTATTTTTTGATTTTTTTCACTTTTTTTGTTCTTCTGACAACCTTTTTTTAATCACTGGTCTGCATTTTTTAAAATTTTCTTTTCAGCCTGCTGTTGAAGATTGGAAGGCGGAGTACATGTTCAAGCTGCTGTTCAATCCTTCGAACATTTTCTATTATGAAGACATGTCGCCTGAGCTACGAGATCTGATTGCAAACCTCGGGCTTACTTCCCTGTCGCAGTCGCAGACGCAGTTACAGTCATTTGGCATTTGTTTTTCCTAGGTAAAAGCCTGTGTATGGACAAGGACTAGGGTTCATGTTGTGTATTGTGTGCTGTCTAAGGTAGATAATGTATGAAAATACTTTTTTTTCTGTTGTTGTGTTTTGTCTGCCTTTTGCAGCAGCGTGTATGGACGAATTTGTGTGTGTATTTTATATAAACAACTCATACAATATATATATGTATATATTATTTATTTGTTGACGACTACGTTCTGTGCGAACTGGCATTTTCCACGCTTATATGTATCGTATGTGTCCTAGAAACTGCATTGCATCTGATGCCGAACTTCTCCATCCAACAAAAAGCACTGCATTTGTCTACAGGTTTGTGCTGCACGTGTATTTTTTTGCTGCACTTGTCGCAGCCCCTGTATTCATGTGTGTATCTTGAAACTGCATTGCTTTATGATACTGCACTGCTTCGTCTAACCAAATGCACTTCATTGTCTAAAGTTGCGTCCTGCAGTTTTTTTATTGTTTGTACGGTAGGGTGGGGGTTGCCCCCTCCCATTTTTTAGTTGTCTATAGGTTTGTATTGCACCTGTGTTCCCTGTACTTAGCGCACTGTGTGCGTTAGCATGAGGCCGAGCAGGGGTGGGAGGGGGGTCGTGACCCTCCCTCCCCACCCCCATGCGAGGCCGAGCCTGGAACAAGTCGGAGCAGGCGGCAACACAGCGTGCCGCGGCGCCGCATGCGTAGGCGAGTCCGTCACACCCCGTCGCCTCCCTGTCTAGCTTAGGGGTGTGGCTCTGGGGTTGCATGCATTCTAGGGTTGGAAAAACAGAATGTCCGCAGTGCGCCTGTCAACCAAGCGCACTACATGCTTTAGCGCGAGGCCAGCGGGGGGTGGGAGTGACCCCCACCCCACGCCCTATGAGGCCGAGCCTCGAACGAGCCGGAGCAGGCGGCGACGCAGCGTGCCGCGGCGCCGCATGCGTAGGCGAGTCCGTCACACCCCGTCACCTCCCTATCTATCTTAGGGGTGTGGCTCTGGGGTTGCGTGCGTCCTAGGGTTGGAAAACAGAATGTTCACACTGCGCATGTCAACCAAGCGCACTGCGTGCGTTAGCGCGAGGCCAAGCAGGGGGTGGGAGGGGGAGCCCCCCTCCCCACCCCGTGCGAGGCCGAGCCTGGAACGAGCCGGAGCAGGCGGCGACGCGGTGTGTCGTGGCGCCGCATGCGTAGGCGAGTCCGTCACACCCCGTCGCCTCCCTGTCTATCTTAGGGGTGTAGCTTTGGGGTTGCGTGCATCCTAGGGTTGGAAAAACAGAATGTCCGCACTGCGCCTGTCAACCAAGCGCACTGTGTGCGTTAGCGCGAGGCCGAGCACGGGGGTGGGAGGCGGGTCGTGACCCCCCTCCCCACCCCCTGCGAGGCCAGCCTGGAACGAGCCGGAGCAGGAGGCAACACGGCGTCCCACGGTGCCGCATGCGTAGGTGAGTCCATCACACACCGTTACCTCCCTGCCTATCTTAGGGGTGTGACTCTAGGGTTGTGTGTGTCCTAGGGTTGGAAAACAGAATATCCGCACAACGCCTGTCAACCAAGCGCACTGCGTGCGTTAGCGCGAGGCCGAGCAGGTGGGGTGGGAGGGGGGATCGTGACCCTCCCCCCCACCCCCCTGTTAGCCGAGCCTGGAACGAGCCGGAGCAGGCAGCGACATGGCGTGCCGCGGCGCCGCATGCGTAGGCGAGTCCGTCACACCTCATCGTTTCCCTGTCTTTCTTAGGGGTGTGGCTATGGGGTTGCGTGCATCCTAGGGTTGGAAAACAGAATGTCTGCACTGCGCTTGTCAACGAAGCGCACTGCATGCGTTAGCCCAAGGCCGAGCAGGGGGTGGGAGGGGGTTCATGACCCCCCCCCCCCCCCCCCCCCCCCCCCCCCCCCCCCCCCCCCCCCCCGCGAGGCCGACCCTGGAACGAGCCGAAGCAGGTGGCGACGCGGCATGCCGCGGTGCCGCATGCGTAGGCGAGTCCGTCATACCCCGTCGCCTCCCTGTCACACCTCATGTGCCTGTCAACCAAGCCAGGGTGTGACGTGTGATTGTGCCGTTGTAGCCAAGTGAAAAGATTCACCAAGTGGAGGAGGCGGTTTGACTCGGGCTAGCCGTGGTAGTGTTCTTGATTGGCTGGAAAAAACAATCGTCTAAGCGAAGTGCAATGCTTTATTGATAGCACATCTTCCATCCCATACCGAACTGCACAACGGACTACATTTTCTAAGGTGGGGGGGGGTACTGGAGTTACTTGGTAGTTGTGCGTCGTTGGGCTTGTTTGTTTTGGGCTGTGAGAATTTGTTGGGTCTGTTGGGGTGTAAGACGCATTGGGCCCCAGTCGGCCTGTGAGCATGGCTGGTTCCCCGTGCCCTAATGTTTAGTCCCACCTCGCCCGCGGAGAGCGCCCTTGACCTGTTTATAAGCGCCGGCGAGGCATCTCTATCGAACTCCTCTGGTTACTTGTTTGGGCGCTTATGCACGGCGCTTGCTGCCCTTAATTCTTTGACATGTGGCCCATGTTTGCCCGGCCCCATGCAACGTGGCTCAAAACGACTCGCCTACTGTGGGCGCACACCTATTACGAGACTGGCTGGGGCCCGGTTGCACCTGGGTGGTCAATTTTTTTCCTTATCTGAAGCATTTTTTCTTTTGGAGTATATATATTCCGTGGTAGTACAAATGATGTCATTTGTACTGCTTACACCAACGTTGAGGACTGCACTGCGCGTACCAAGTTTGTGTGTTGTGCACTGCACAAAAGTTGCTGCAGCCCCTCTCGTTCTACATTTAAGCATGTACTGCACTTCATGTATACACTTTGTGAACCGCCTTATATTTCTTCGGTGAACTGTATTCACGTTTGTTTAGAATGGTTTGCGGATTATATATTTTTAGAAATATTAATATTAATGGCCTTTTTCTATAATTACTATTGTGGACTGCATGTGGACACGTGTGTATTGCTTATTTTTACCATTGTGAACTGCATTAATCTTTCTTTTTTAGGTATGAGTTGTAGTCAGATAACTTATTTTTTTTGTTTAACATTGTTTTTGAATATGTTTTGTATGTGTGTAGTATTTTTTGGTACCACACATTAAATTTTTCAAAGTTGTCTGGACACTTGTTCTAATACAAACTAAGTTCAGCAAAAGAAAATGATCACACGCAAACTGACGATACATAAGCAAACAACAGAAAGAAATTTTGATGATAATTCTAAAACGACATTGTTTTTACAAAAGAAACGTTCGATATGAAGCAATGAACATAATCAAAAAGCTTGCAGACATGGAACAAAGAACAACACAACCACTAAAGTAAAATGAAACTAAACATAGCCCTGATTATTTCTAGTTGCTCTGTTGGATTACAACCTTGTTCTTCTTCTTCTTTGCTTCTTTGTCTCTTTTTACCCTGTCCAGTCCCATTATGACATCGTAGATGATTCTCCATGACTCATATGTTGTGAATGCATCTATTGCTGCATACTTGATAAACTTGCCTGGCAGCGGGCAAAATCCCCATAGAGTATGGTCCTCCTTGTGGTTAATTTTTTTTCTTCATGTCATGGTAGTGAATGTCTATCATCCTGCCGGCAACATCAGCCAAAGAGTCAAATTCCTTTTTATTGTATGGGTCTCTCCATTCCACCTGAATATCAATGTAGTTGTCGGAGTTGATCTCCAATCCAGATAGCTTCAGCTTGCTTTTGTCTCCTTCAATGGCGAATCCGACGAAGGTGCACTCACCATTCATGAGGAATTTGTCTAGTTCCATTGGCCTGCAAGATGTTTACTGAATATAGTTTATTTCTTAGAACTACCAATGTTTTTTTGTTTTTTCTAAAACCGAAGTGCAATATGAATACCTGAATCTGTTGCAGTGAGTAGCTGCTAATACTTTGTACATCATAACTAGTAAATCTGATAATAGATTGCATAAACAATGCATGTTTTGTGCATGTTTGTATTCTTGAATTGAATTTCATACATGTTTCATATAGTAATGCTGCAGTTTTCTATTGTTCGGACAAACAATTTGTATTTGGTAAAACAAAATAAAACTTCGTGTATCGCTAGATCATATAATTCAAGAATTGAACTCATGAGTTACATGAAGCCAGATGAAAACTGTCAATGAATTCCTATGCCATGCTTTTTAAAAATGAGAACCAAAGTTTAAATAATGGCAATTGCAATGAAGAAAATTAAAAATCAATATTGACAAGCAATAGTACAGATTGATAGTTATTTTGATCTGTCTTTAGCTGTAGAGATGTGGTAGACAAGGCATTCTTTTTCTACGCATAGCTGGAGCACCGCTGCCCACTGTGGCTTTGACGTAGTGCGTGTACTCGACATCGGCGCCGACTAGTTTGACGGACATTCCGCTGAGCTTCCTCCTGAGCGTGGACAACATCTTGTCCATGTCTTGACCCTTGCTTGTGCAAACGACGTGGAGCTTGTGGTTGCCGTGGAGGTCGACGTCGTGGAGCTCCCTGGTGTACCTGTGGCGCTGCTTGTACAGAGGTGCATCCGCCATGACTCTCCTCTGCTCTCTCGTGTTTGTTCTGGAGAGAGAGGTTAGTGAAAGGAAGTGTGGAGAAGAAGATGCAATGGGGTTTTTGGGGGGACGAAGCAGTTGTGTTTTCTCCTCTGCTCTCCTCTGCTCTCCGTGATAGGACGTGGGAGAGGTGGAGCGGGGTGGTAGCGTGGTGGGGCTGTGTTTTTAGTTACGTGGCAACTGTAGAGAGGTTCTGCTATGAGGAGGCTATGTTAGTGCATTGGAAATCCGGAATGTCGTCGCCACTTTTTTCGTGACTAGTTCAGGTATGCACGCAACTATCAGAAAATGTGATGACTGTGTTTTCGGTGAATTTTCCTAGTAAGTGCACTTCTTCGCTATCACAAAAGAACTGCATACGTCCACATAGTGTACTGCATGGAAGTGAATTTTATTCTTCGTACACGGAATTATATCGGATCAGGATTCACACAGATGTACGCACATTTAGTTTTTTAATGGAGTTCTTTATTTTCTCTCTTTTTTAATTTTTAATGGTAATGCAGCTTTCGTGTGGATGGAGGGTAGTGTGGGTAGCGGTGTCGGACCGCTTTGCTTAACTAACAGGGTTGCATTCTTCATTTTAGCCATACTGCATTGTAGTAGAAAGAGAGCTGCATATCAGAAAAAAAATACTTCGTGCTTCCACGTGGCGAACTTCATTGTTGTACGTCGCGGACTGCATTTGTACGTTGACTTCGGCCTTCCTGCGTTTTATTTATTAAGAGCGAACTGTAGTTTCTGCCAGTGCCCACACACATTTTTTTTTGTTGTTATTCATTTAAAAAATGTTTCTCATTTTTCTTTGACATTTTATTTTTGTACTTATTGTTTTTTTAGTGGGCCGTGTTGGGCCTGTGTTCGGGGAGTGAAGACGCATTGGGCCCAAGTCGGCCTGTGAGCACGGCTGGTTCCCGGTGTGCTGTGTGTGCGCTCTAATGTTTAGTCCCACCTCGCCCGCGGAGGGCACGCTCGACCTGTTTATAAGCGCTGGCGAGGCATCCTTATCGAACTCCTCTGGTTACTTATTTGGGCGCTTATACACGGCGCTCGCTGCTCTATGCTCTCGGACCTGTGGGCCCATGTGTGCCCGGCCCCATGCATCATGGCTCAGAACGACTCACCTTCTGTGGGCGCAGACCTACTACGAGACTGGCTGGGACCGGGTGCACCTGGGCGGTCAATTTTTTTCTTTACATTTTCTCTCAAGTATTTTTTCAAATGTAGGGCATGCACTTCTTAGTAAATCACTCGTGCACTACATTGATCAGGGTTATGTACTGCATGTGCACGCATTCCGCACTACACATGTTTGCGCTACATTTTTGTGCACTGCATGGGTAGCATTTTTGTTTATTGTTTTTCTTCTTATGTATCGTTTTTCTAGTGTACAGGTGTGCACTGCTTTGTTGGCCTGTGTGCCCTGCATTCGTCATAGTCCTGTGCTGCAGGTGTACACATTTTGCACTGCATGCATCCTTCTTTGTGTCAAAGTTGTGACTGTTTATACCAACACTACGGACTGCATGACTTACATTTAAGGACTGCATCAGGTGCACTAATTCTGCGTTGTGCATCGTGCGAAAGTGCTTCTCTTGTGCTTCATTTTGAGCATGTACTGCACTTCATGCACACATATTGTGAACTTCCTGAGATTACTTTGGAGAACTGCATTCACTTTTATTTAGAATGGTCTGCGGATTATAATTTTCTAGAAATAATTATTTAATGATCTGCGGTTAGTTCATGGGAAATGCTGCAGTCAAAGTACACCTTTTTGGGGTCCTTTTTGTTTGGTAACATAAGCCTTTATTGATTGTCCTTCATTCTTGGTAACATAATTTTCATTAACTCCCCTTTAACTTTCAGTTTTGACCTTTTTGCATTCCTCTTCTATAAATGTAGACCAACTTCTACCCTTCCTTTGTAGTTCATTTCTCCTCTAGCCGCAACTTTTCTCCTTTCTCCAGCCTCTCTTTATTTTTTTCCTTTTCTAGTTTTTTTTCCGATGGCTCCAGGCCCCTGCGTGAATCTCTCCTGCTGTGGCGTTGTGGTCTGCCGACGCACTGCAATTGCTCAGCTTGCTCGCAGGCCCGTCGTGCTCGTCGTGGGGGCAAGGTCTCGTGCCGAGCTGGGCAAGCGGAGCAGCTTGCATATGGCATAGTATTCACGGAAGGATCAGATATGGGCCACATCAACGTTGTTGCGTTCTATTCCGCCCTGCTTCGCCGTGGCCTTGGCCGCACAAGTCCTTTTGTCCATCAGCTTACACCAACAGATGTGGAGACTCACTACAAGATGGCATTTTTCACTTGATCTGATTTTTTCTTTGTGTTTTGTATTTTTTTGTATAATTCCATACTAGTCTGAACTTCTAGTTTTTTAGGAACACACTTATTTTGTTTTATTGAAGTGTACTGCACTGTGTACTTATATCTTGTTTTTATTTTTTGGCTTGTGTGCATGGAGCTCGTGTTTTAGTTTGCGTGGTTACAATATGTGAACTGCTTAGATATTAGATGAGCACTACTAGTTTCCATAATTTTCCCCGCTTGTACGGTGTGGTAGTCTCAAGAACTTCATGGTAGTTAGAAGCATACTGCTTGTTTGCAAGTTCCGTACTGCATATTAGATTGCGTTTAATATGTACTGGTTGTTGGACTGTTGTACACTTCATCTAGCTCGTGTCTGTATTGTGTGTAGGTTTTTACTGGTCCGTGCAAAGTATGAGAATTGTACTGCTAGTATCGTTGCCAAACAGTTTTTTTTGCAGAAAATCCCCCAACGAGCTGTTAGGTATCTCCGGCTCAAGAAGAAGGGAATTCTCCAAGTTGTTCTTGGTAATGGACACCTGAAACCAGCCAAGTACCGTGTAGGCGTTGACGGGCGGTTGTGTCCGCAGAAGGCTGGAAGGAATTTGTCATTGATAGTGGCCTGAAGTCTGAGCAAGTTGTTATCCTCAACTTCTTTGAACTCGAGGATCGTACGGTTAGAATCACGTTTGACGTGATTGGTTAAGGTTATGAGGTTGATTTGTAATAAGTACTTTTGCATGTCGAACGCTTCATCTTTTGATGTGTTTTGTAATAAGTACTTTGTTATCTGAACTGCTTCAATTATTATTCAGAACTTCGTGATGCCAGTGAGCTAACTACATTTTTTTCATGGGTTTGTGGATCGAAATGTGTCAATGTTTACCCTAGACTGCTATATATATATGGTATACTCTATACATCATTTCTCTTTACATGGTTTAGTTGAATAACTCATAGTCAGCGGGAAATTTGTGTTCACACAAAATTTTAAACTGATACATAAGTCATACAGATAAGCAAACTGCTATGTATATGATTAATTTATTGAAGTCCATCTATTTGTTCGTTAACCTGTTGCTTCTTCGTGGTGACTGGAGCGTGTCTAATGTCGCACTTTCTTTTGTTTTCCGTGGCGGTGTTGCTGGTTCTTGTCTCTGCACCGTTGTGTTTGTAGCCCCTCGCGTGCTGGTTGATGGTGTCTTCCGTTTTCTAGCGCTGTGAACTGCATCCTTCTTTGCTCCTCGCGTGCTGGTTGATGGCGGCTTTCGTTTTCCAGCGCTGTGAACTGCATCCTTCTTTGCTCCTCGCGTGCTGATTGATGGCGGCTTACGTTTTCCAGCGCTGTGAACTGCATCCTTGCATGCTCCTACCTTGTTTTTTGAACGTGGTGTCATTGTCGGTTGTTTCTCTACAGCAGCATTCCCTTGTGGTGGTCTTGTGGGCATTTTTTCTTCATGTTCTTCATCCTCTTCACTCTCTGCACTCTCTTCTTCCTCTTCCTCCTCTTCTTCATCTGCTTCTTCTTAAGCCACTCCTTCTTCAGTTTCTTCATGTTCTTTGTCCTCTTCACTCTCTTCTTCCTCTTCCTGCTCTTCTTCATGTGCTTGTTCATAAGCCATCTCTTCTTCAGTTGTGTCACCATCTTCTTTGATTTCATCTTCTTCGTCTTCCTCGTTTTCTGATCTTGTTCTTTTGGGGAAGGTTCTTGAATTGTGTCTCTTCCTCTTTTTGCATATGCTACAATGTCTCGGTTTCGTCCATTTCTTAGTGTTGTGAGTGGAATATCTGTTTGGTTGTCCATCGCCATGTCCTCAGTTTTCTTGTTCATTTCTTTTTGTACATGTCCTAGAATTGTGGCCGTTGATTTCATTACATGTCTTGCACCTTCTTATTCCCAGTGGGTGACCATCACTGTCCAGCTTAGGCTGTGGCTTACTGTTTTTGTCATAAATTTTCTCCTTGCATGCAACCTTTTTATGGGTTGCGTCGGCCCCTTTCTTCCTTCCTCTTGCGTTTGGAACATGAGGTGGAAGAATTGTTTCTTTTTTGATAGCACCAGTTGCGTTGTGTTCGGTATTTTCTACTTGCTCGGTATTATTGTCATGCTGGGATTTCTCTGCTTTCTTTAGTTTTTCTTCTTCTTCCTCTTCTTCTTCGTTGAGCACATCAATTTCCTCAATCAGTGCCCTCATACCAAACAACACTCTGTGGCACCCAGCATTGAACCTTGTCGCTCTGTTTGCAAGGTCCATTACTGTTTCTGTCAGCAATTTTCTGCGGCAAAAAAGCGAGCTTCCATCTGGTGATGTTTGTTTGTAGTCTCTTTTGCAAACGTTGCATTTGATATTGCATTCCGGTTGTATCTTTTCATGATGTACACCTCAGGAATCTTGAGTACTCTCAAATGAGGAAGCATGCATAACACATGGACGCAAAAGAGCCCTCCAGACAACACATGATTTCTTTTTTTTGTAAGTGAACTACATGAAATTAATAAACACATGCCTTTTTTCGTTATTTGTTCATTTTAAGTAAGTGAACTTCACTTTGGTTTTGTGAATTACTTATGCATGTGGACTTTTAAAGTTCAGTAAGTGAGCTTTCGTGCATGACTATCAGAAATTAGGAATTTTTTTGCTAGCGAGTCGCACCTGTGTGTGTCCAGAGTTTGCACTCACATTCGTAGACACATTTCTATTCATCGGCGACCACTTGGAAATTATGCCTTGCCCAGTCAAATGCATCCGATCTATTGTAGTGGTGTACGAGATACTTTGTCGGGTTCCCAGGGCACCGTTCTGCTCTGAATGCAGTGCTGCGGTAGAGTGTTTCTTTGAAATCTGCAAACACTGCCCTTGTATACACTTTTGATAGCTGAACTTTGAACCCAAACTTTGTTATTGTTTTTACCTCTGACTGCATGATCAGAAATGCAGTGTTACGAACCAGAGAAATGAAAACTTTGTTTGTTTTTGTACTTACATTTCAACAGTTTTTGATGGACATTTTGTTTACCTCATTTGCTACTGTCTCTGCGTGCTCGACGGCCTTCCTGGTTTGAATGCACTTTGTCCACCTGCTGAGCAAACAGATGGAGATCATGCTTCTCTTTGACAAAGTTTTTCTTCAGTACGCGGTCCATGCTCTCGCTTCTCTGGGTGGAACTCATCCGAGCACAGAAAATTTCCTTGTAGTAAGCCGAGATCCACTCGTGCCTGTCATCCCATAGTGAATTCATCACTTCGTCATTTTGCAAGTTGTATCTCTGAATGAGGTCCTTCCATGCTCGTTCAAATTCTGACGGCATTAGTGGGTGGTTCAGCACAGCATTGAGTTCATCCTTGAGTTTCTCGTGCGCCTTATACAACAAGGCGAGGTGGTCTTTGTACTTCTTCATAATATGCCACCGACACAACTTATGTAGTGTATCTAGGAGGATAGTTTTTAATGCTGCCTTCATCGAAGAACACTAGTCTGAGAAGGCACAAATAGTGTTTTTTATTAAGTTGTTTGTGTGTGTGTGTAAGATACATGGAAGAAATATAAGTGTACCAAACAAACGTAAGTATACAGGTGTTGTTTTTCTGTACCTGTGAGCATGCAGATTGGCGGCTTGTTGTTCATACACCTCAAAAATGTTTTGAAAACCCACTCGAACAACGGTATTGTTTCATCCCGCACGAGGGCAACAACAAATATGGTGCTCTGTAGATGATTGTTCACTCCCACGAAGACTCCCAGTGGCATGTGGAATTTGTTAGTTTTATATGTCGTGTCAAATGTAATGAAGTCTCCAAAATCTTCATACAATCCTTTGCAACTTGCGTTGGCCCAAAAGACATTTCTTACATGGTTATCTGCATCAACGTCATAGTCATAGAAGAACTCAGGGTTTATTTTCTGCATCTTCTCGAAGAAATCCAGAAGTTTCTTGACGTCATCTTGGGACTCTTCTCTGGCAAAATTCTGTTTCCTGCATTTTCAAATGCAATGCAAACTCATCTCATCAAATAGGAAATAATTACCGACACAATGCCCAAGTGATATGCTTTGTGATGTGCTTACTTGTTTACCCAGTCGCGGCTAGTATGTCCCATGTACTGCAGACCACCGGACATACGTGACAGCGTTGACATCATCTGAGCGTGTGTGTGGTTGTCTAGTTGCATGTCTTTCACTAACTGGTCTATCAAAGGATCGTCTTTTTTGTGCGATCGCATGTGCAAAAGCATCCCGGGGCTTTCCAGCATCTTGTGATTGTGGTAGAGTTCAACCATTTCTATCACAAATTTGCCATCCTTCCTCTTTTTGACTCTAATATTTGCCTTGCAGTCAACCCTTTTTGATGTCTTCTGACGTTTCCGATGATAATCTGACACAGTCTGCTTGTGCGTCCCTTCTCTTGAGCAGAAAATGTAGGCAATTTTCCTATGTTTTGCCCTCTTGCATATGCCAAACCCTGCACATCTTGCATAATTGTTGTAAAAGTCTCATGCCTTGCCGTATGTGGTGAACTTCATTCCAGCGGCAGGTATGAGGTTCAGCGACATGTTTTTATCTTGCATTAAGTGCAATGCTCTATGAGATAACTTGTTCTGTTCTATTTTTTAAATACGAGGAGTGCATACGAGTTTAATAAAGCATTGCAATGTTCCTAAGTTTTCAGAAGAATCGACTGCATTAGATGTTAGGTCAAACCTCACAAGAAATATTAGTGTGCACTGCAATGTTATCTGAATGGACTGCAACTATTATTATTTTTTCAGAACATAAACTTACATGTGTGTAGAGTCGTTCACCCGATGGTGTTTGCAGCTCGCCGGGTTGTATTGGACATGGCGGGGTTATAGCAGATATGTGTAGTTGAGGATCTCATGGCGGCAATAGTGAGGAGGATTTGTACCTGCCGTTCACTTTTGACCGAGGCACCGTTGGTGGTCGCAGTGTCGAAGTTGATGCAGCAGGTTTGCTTGGAGCTCTGTTTTTCGGTGCAGCATGTGGACACTGAGCTCTGTTTTGGGGTGCAGTAGGTGGACGTGGTGGTAATACAGTGTTGTGACGATGTCTCAGTGGATTGGTTTGAAAATTTTGGAGCGACGGCACATCATCATAGTCATAATCATCATCTGCTGCAACATCGTGTTCAACTGCATCATCATTGTATGTTCGGACATGCTGTCCAAACATAGTGAAATCGTGCTTATACTCTGGGTTGAGAACTGTTATTGGCTCATCTTCATCGTCATCATCTTCATCATCCCGTCGGTGAGTGCCCTCCAAGACGAAGGTGACATCATCGTCATCTTCGACTACCTCTTCTTCCTGGAAAAAATCCTCTTCCGGAGAGTATTGCACCCTGTTTGTTGTCGTGAAGGATCCTCGAGGAATCTCAGGGGTAACCCAACCAGTATCTCTTTCAGAAGAAGTTGTACTCTTCTGAAAGTTGTTGTTCTCAGTGTTGTCAATTATGCGTGGCATTTTGTATCTACTGAACGTCATTTCCTGCACACAAAATGACTGAGCTGCATTGTCAGGTTAAATGAACTGAATCATGCAAACTGCAATGTGTTTGAAAGGGTACTGCGAAGTATTGCACGCTGACTGCATCACCCCACAAGGTGAACTGAAGCAATCACACTGCATCGTTATCCGTAACGAACCTATACAAGCTTACTGCATAACCTAGCAAGCGTACTACATAACTGGGCAAGTGATCTGCATTTTTTCCCATGACGAACTGAAGCAACTGCACTGCATCGTTTTTGGAGGCGTAATGTACTGCTTTGTACGGAATAAGTAAACTAAGATAGTTGAGGGAGTGTACTGCTTACTGATACGTCTCCAACGTATCTATAATTTTTGATTGCTCCATGCTATATTATCTACTGTTTTGGACCATATTGGGCTTTATTTTCCACTTTTATATTATTTTAGGGACTAACCTATTAACTGGAGGCCCAGCCCAGAATTGCTGTTTTTTTGCCTATTTCAGTGTTTCGAAGAAACGGAATATCAAACGGAGTCCAAACGCAATGAAACCTTCGGGAACGTGATTTTCTCACCGAATATGATCCAGGAGACTTGGACCCTACATCAAGAAAGCCACGAGGTGGGCACGAGGTAGGGGGGCGCGCCCACCCCCCTAGGGTGCGCCCCCACCCTCGTGAGCCCCACGAAGCTCCATGGACGTACTTCTTCCTCCTATATATACCTACGTACCCCCAAACGATCAGAGACGGAGCCAAAAACTAATTCCACCGCTGCAACTTTCTGTATCCACGAGATCCCATCTTGGGGCCTGTTCCGGAGCTCTGCTGGAGGGGGCATCGATCACGGAGGGCTTCTACATCAACACCATAGCCTCTCCGATGAGTGTGAGTAGTTTACCTCAGACCTTTGGTCCATAGTTATTAGCTAGATGGCTTCTTCTCTCTTTTGGATCTCAATACAAAGTTCTCCCCTCTCTTGTGGAGATCTATTCGATGTAATCTTCTTTTTGCGGTGTGTTTGTTGAGACCGATGAATTGTGGGTTTATGATCAAGATTATCTATGAACAATATTTGAATCTTCTCTGAATTCTTTTATGTATGATTGGTTATCTTTGCAAGTCTTTTCGAATTATCAGTTTGGTTTGGCCTACTAGATTGGATTTTCTTGCAATGGGAGAAGTGCTTAGCTTTGGGTTCAATCTTGCGGTGTCCTTTCCCAGTGACAGTAGGGGCAGCAAGGCACGTATTGTATTGTTGCCATCGAGGATAACAAGATGGTTTTTTTTATCATATTGCATGAATTTATCCCTCTACATCATGTCATCTTGCTTAAGGCGTTACTCTGTTTTCATTGAACTTAATACTCTAGATGCATGCTGGATAGCGGTCGATGAGTGGAGTAATAGTAGTAGATGCAGGTAGGAGTCGGTCTACTTGTCTCGGACATGATGCCTATATACATGATCATACCTAGATATTCTCATAACTATGCTCAATTCTGTCAATTTGCTCAACAGTAATTCGTTCACCCACCGCAAAATACTTATGCTCTTCAGAGAAGCCACATCTATGGCCCCCGGGTCTATCTCCATCATATTAATCTTCATCACTTTATTATTGCTTTGCTTTTTTACTTTGCTTTTTATTTTACTTTGCATCTTATACCAAAAATATTATCTATCATCTCTATCAGATATCACTCTCGTAAGTTTCCGTGAAGGGATTGACAACCCCTATTCGCAGGTTGCGAGGAGCTATTTGCTTTGTGTAGGTACGAGGGACTCGCGCGTAGCCTCCTACTGGATTGATACCTTGGCTTCTAAAAAACTAAGGGAAATACTTACGCTGCTGTGCTGCATCACCTTTCCTCTTCAAGGAAATCCAACGCAAGCTCAAGAGGTAGCAAGAAGAATTTCTAGCGCCGTTGCCAGGGAGGTCTACGCAAAAGTCAACATACCAAGTACCCATCACAAACCCTTATCTCCCGCATTACATTATTTTCCATTTGCCTCTCGTTTTCCTCTCCCCCACTTCACCCTTGCCGTTTTATTCGCCCTTTTTCTGTTCGTCTTTTCGTTTGCCTTGATGTCTTACTTGGCTCGTTTGCTCGTTTGGTTGAAATAGTTGAGTATTTATTCCTAAACAGAGAAGCTAAGATCTATGGATCCTCATCCGCTTGCCAATCTTTTTAAGAGATCCAATTATGATGAACCAATTGCTAGTGAGTTTTGTGCACTAGATTATCTTTATGAACTTTTGCTTGAAATTTGTGAATCTGAAGATGTGATGAAGTACTTTATGAAGAGATTCACGATAGCATCCTTTGAAAAAAGCATGATTGCTATGATTTTACTATAAATTCTCTTGATGTCAATTGTGCTAATAATATGCAAAAACCTAATCTTGGGGATGCTAGTTTTGCTATGTCTACTACTTGTTGCTGATCATGATTGGGGTGATTCTTCTTTTGATCTTGAAAATTTATTTAAGCCCCATGATGAATATGAGATTGATAATAGTGTTTGCAATATTATTGAAAGTGGGTTTGGAAGAGTGTCGACTTTAGATCCCACATATTTGGAGAATGTTCAATCTTATGAATTTTTTGATAAAAGTGGGTTTGGAAAGGTCATGACTTTAGTTAATGTTAATCCCACTATTTTGGAAGAGTGTCAACTTTGCATACATGTGGATCGTGTTAAGAATATGTTTTGTGATAGCTATATTGTTGAATTTGCTTATGATCCTACATGTAATTATTATGAGAGAGGAAAATATGGTTGTAGAAATTTTCATGTTACTAAATTACCTCTCGTTATGTTGAGATTGCTATTGTTTCTTTCCGCTTCCTTGCATATGCTAGTTTTTGCTTGCCTTGATAATTTGTTTGCCTATAAGATGCCTATGCATAGGAAGTATGTTAGACTTAGATGTGTTTGTCACGTGTTTTATGATGCTCTCTTTGTGCTTCAATTCTTGTCTTTCATGTGAGCATCATTTGAAATATTCAATGCCTAGCTAAAAAGGCTTTTAAAGAAAAGTGCTTGTTGGGAGACAACCAATATTTATCCTTGCTGTTTAGCAATAAATAATCCATCTATCTTCTGTTTAGATGTGGTTTTATGTTTTAATTAGTGTTTGTGCCAAGTTAAACCTATAGGATCTTCTGGAATGATAGTTATTTGATCTGCTGTAATTTCCAGAAACTTTCTGTTCATGAAACAATTATTAAAAATCACCAGAACGTGATAAATAGTGATTTCAATTGTCTTTCTGATCAAATAACAAATTTCTAGGTCTTTCCTATTTTGGATGATTTTTTGGAAGTTCCAGAAGTTTGCGTTAGTTACAGATTACTACAGACTGTTCTGTTTTTGATAGATTCTGTTTTTCGTGTGTTGTTTGCTTATTTTGATGAATCTATGGCTAGTAAAATAGTTTATAAACTCATAGAGAAGTTGGAATACAGTAGATTTAACACCAATATAAATAAAGAATGAGTTCATTACAGTACCTTTAAGTGTATCTTTTGTTTTCTTTCGCTAACGGAGCTCACGAGATTTCTGTCGTGAGTTTGTGTTGTGAAGTTTTCAAGTTTTGGGTGAAATCTTTTGAGATGGATTATGGAACAAGGAGTGTGTCAAGAGCCTAAGCTTGGGGATTCCCCATGGCACCCCCAAGATAATCTAAGGACACCAAAAAGTCAAAGCTTGGGGATGCCCCGGAAGGCATCCCCTCTTTCGTCTACTTCCATCGGTAACTTTACTTGGAGCTATATTTTTATTCACCACATGATATGTGTTTTGCTTGGAGCGTCTTGTATGATTTGAGTCTTTGCTTTTAGTTTACCACAATCATCCTTGCTGTACACACCTTTTGAGAGAGCCATACATGATTTGGAATTTGATAGAATACTCTTTGTGCTTCACTTATATCTTTTGAGCTATATAGTTTTGCTCTAGTGCTTCACTTATATCTTTTAGAGCACGGTGGTGGATTTGTTTTATAGAAACTATTGATCTCTCATGCTTCACTTAGATTATTTTTAGAGTCTTTAATAGCATGGTAATTTGCTTAAATAATCTTAATATGCTAGGTATACAAAAATAGTAAAAAAAACTTTCTTTTGAGTGCGTTGAATACTAAGAAAAGTTTGATGCTTGATAATTTTTTTGAGATATGAAGATGGTGATACTAGAGTCATGCTAGTGGAGTAGTTGTGAATTTGAGAAATACTTGTGTTAAAGTTTGTGATTCTTGTAGCATGCACATATGGTGAACCGTTATGTGATGAAGTCGGAGCATGATTTATTTATTGATTGTCTTCCTTATGAGTGGCGGTCGGGGACGAGCGATGGTCTTTTCCTACCAATCTATCTCCCCTAGGAGCATCGCGTAATACTTTGCTTTGATAACTTGTAGATTTTTGCAATAAGTATATGAGTTCTTCATGACTAATGTTGAGTCGATGGATTATACGCACTTTTCTTCCTTCCACCATTTGCTAGCCTCTCATAACTACGGGCACTTTTCGCCGGTATCTTATACCACCCACCATATACCTTCCTCAAACCAGCCACCATACTTACCTATCATGGCATTTCCCAGCCATTCCGAGATATATTGCCATGCAACTTACCATCGTTCCGTTATTATGACACGCTCCATCATTGTCATATTTGCTTAGCATGATCATGTAGTTGACATCGTATTTGTGGCAAAGCCACCATTTCTTAATTCTTTCATGCATGTCACTCTTGATTCATTGCATATCCCGGTACACCGCCGGAGGCATTCAATGTAGAGTCATATTTTGTTCTAAGTATCGAGTTGTAATTGTTTGAGCTTGTAAGGAAAATAAAAGTGTGATGATCATCATTTTAAAAAGCATTGTCCCAAGTGAGGAAAAGGATGATGGAGACTATGATTCCCCCACAAGTCGGGATGAGACTCCGGATGAAAAAGAAGAGGCCATAAAAAAAGAGAAAAGTCCCAAATAAAAAAATTTAAAAAAAAGAGAAGAAAAATGAGAGAAAAAGAGAAGGGACAATGTTACTATCCTTTTACCACCCTTGTGCTTCAAAGTAGCACCATGATCTTCATGATAGAGAGTCTCTCATTTTGTCACTTTCATATACTAGTGGGAATTTTTCATTATAGAACTTGGCTTGTATATTCCAATGATGGGCTTCCTCAAAATGCCCTAGGTCTTCGTGAGCAAGCGAGTTGGACACACACCCACTTAGTTTCTTTTGTTGAGCTTTCATATACTTATAGCTCTAGTGCATCCGTTGCATGGCAATCCCTACTCCACTCACATTGATATCTATTGATGGGCATCTCCATAGCCCGTTGATACGCCTAGTTGATGTGAGACTATCTTCCCCTTTTTGTCTTCTCCACAACCACCATTCTATTCCACATATAGTGCTATATCCATGGCTCACGCTCATGTATTGCGTGAAGATTGAAAAAGTTTTGAGAATGTCAAAAGTATGAAACAATTGCTTGGCTTGTCATCGGGGTTGTGCATGATTTAAATACTTTGTGTGGTGAAGATAGAGCATAGCCAGACTATATGATTTTGTAGGGATAACTTTCTTTGGCCATGTTATTTTGAGAAGACATAATTGCTTTGTTAGTATGCTTGAAGTATTATTATTTTTATGTCAATATGAACTTTTTTCTTGAATCTTTCGGATCTGAATATTCATACCACAATTAAGAAGAATTACATTGAAATTATGCCAAGTAGCACTCCGCATCAAAAATTCTCTTTTTATCATTTACCTACTCGAGGACGAGCAGGAATTAAGCTTGGGGATGCCTTGATACGTCTCCAATGTATCTTAATTTTTGATTGCTCCATGATTATTATCTAGTTTTGGACCATATTGGGCTTTATTATTCCACTTTTATATTATTTTTGGACTAACCTATTAACCGGAGGCCCGAGCCCAGAATTGTTGTTTTTTTGCCTATTTCAGTGTTTCGAAGAAAGGAATATCAAACGGAGTCCAAACGGAATGAAACCTTCGGGAACGTGATTTTCTCACCGAATATGACCCAGGAGACTTGGACCCTACGTCAAGAAAGAAAGGAGGTGGGCACGAGGTAGGGGGCGTGCCCTCCACCCTCGTGGGCCCCACCTTGGTCCACCGACGTACTTCTTCCTCCTATATATACCTATGTACCCCCAAACGATCAGATACGGAGCCAAAAACCTAATTCCACCGCCGCAACCTTCTGTACCCATGAGATCCCATCTTCGGGCCTGTTCCGGAGCTCTGCCGGAGAGGGCATCCACCACGGAGGGCTTCTACACCATCATAGCCCCTCCGATGAAGTGTGAGTAGTTTACCTCAGACCTTCGGGTCCATAGTTAGTAGCTAGATGGCTTCTTCTCTCTTTTTGGATCTCAATACAATGTTCTCCCCTCTCTC
>NC_053028.1:253350432-253398813 GCF_003073215.2 Triticum urartu | reverse complement strand
ATTCACCCTATTATGATCAAACATGTTTGCAATGAAAATTAGAGATTATAGTTTCTCATGCCATGCTTAAGGAGCTAGGAGTGGATAATGATTTATCTTGGATGTCAACATTGCGTTAAAATGATTGTGATGTAGTATGATGATATGGTATCCTCCTCTGAATGTTCGAGTGGCTTGACTTGGCACATGTTCATGCATGTAGTTGAATAAAAACCAACATAGCCTCTATGATATTTATATTCATGGTGTTCATATCCTACGCATGCTAGTATCCAATGTTACTTATGCATAATGCATGTTCATGACCGTTTTCGCTCTCTATCCGGCCTCTTCCCAACCTATTTGCTAGCCTTCGCCTGTACTAAGCGGGAATTCTGCTTGTGCATCAAAAATCCTAAAACCCGAGTTATGCCAGATGAGTCCACCATACCTGCCTATATGTGGGATTACGCTGTCGTCCTAAGTAAATTTGCATGTGCCACCTCTAAAAACTTCAAATAAATATCCTTTTTGTGTGCCTGGATTGTTCATAGAGTAACAGGAGGTAGTTAGTATCTTCCATGCTAAGCGGGTTATTCTCATGATGAGTGTTGATTCACTCGTCCTTGCACGAGAGGGGCGGTAATAGGGATTCCCAGTCCCGAACTCAAATTGCAAATAATTAAACAAAACTCCCCCGGGACTATTGTTGGTATGGACGGTACCTGTTGTTTCGGACCACCTGTGGAGTGTGATTGTTGGTGGAGGGGGAGTAAACTTTTACTTTTATCGCTTGGGAACCGCCACTAATGTGCTTAGCATGGAAGATACTGATAACTAATGGTCGCGAAGTAAACAAGAAGGGAGCATTTCTCAAATTTTCATTTACCTCTGTTTTAAAAACTTGATCTCTCGCACCTCTGCAAATCACTACTTCCCTCTGCGAAGGGACTATCTATTAACTTTTATGTTGTGTCATCACCTTCTCAAATAAGCGCCAGATCCTAAGATCACTATTGTCATCCTCATCAATTGTGTGTAGCTAATGTTGGGTGCATCATGACTAGATCTTTTCTACCATGAATTAGAATGTTTAGTCGTTGCTTGAACTTTGGAGGTGCTCTGCATTTATGTTTTGCGGTCTCAAAAAGGGCTAGCGAGATACCACTCTTGTCATATTATATCATGATTGTTTTGACAGAGTGTTGTTATTTGAGATATCTTATTATTGCTTGATAGTTGATTATGCCATTGATATGAGTTAATATAATTTTTAAGAGTTATTGTCGACATCGTTAGTTATAATCTTTGCTAAAAACCTGGGTGCTACTTAAGCTTGGGGAGTCGATATGTCTCCGTCGTATCTACTTTTCCTAACGCTTTTCCTCTTGTTTTGGACTCTAATTTTCATGATTTGGATGAAACTAACCCGGACTGACGCTGTTTTCACCAGAACTACCGTGGTGTTGTTTTTGTGTAGAAATAAAAGTTCTCGGATTGCAACGAAACTTTGCGATGATTTTTTATATTATAAAACAGAATGGAGCCAAGAACCACCGGAGGGGGCACCTGGGTGGGCACAACCCACCAGGGCGCCCCCCCTCCAGGCGCGCCCAGGTGGGTTGTCCCCACCTGATGGCCCTGCAGACTTCAACGCTAGTACTTTAAAATCACATATTCGGAGAAAAAATCGGGGAGAAAGAATTATCGCGTTTCAAGAGACAGAGCCGCCGCCACCTCCTGCTCTTCATCGGGATGCCAGATCTAGAGTCTGTTCGGGGCTCCGGAGAGGGGGATCTTCAATCTTCGTCATCACCAACCCTTCTCCATCGCCAATTCCATGATGCTCCCCACTGGGAGTGAGTAATTCCTTTGTAGGCCCTCTGGTCAGTGAGGAGTTGGATGAGATTCATCATGTAATCGAGTTAGTTTTGTTAGGGCTTGATCCCTAGTATCCATTATGTTCTGAGATTGATGTTTCTATGACTTTGACATGCTTAATGCTTATCACTTTGGGCCTGGGTTCCATGATTTCAGATCTAAACCATTTATGTTAGCACCATTATATATATGTTCTAGATCTGATCTTGCAAGTTATAGTCACCTACTATGTGTTATGATCTGGCAACCGCGAAGTGACAGAAGTCAGGACACTTCCCGGTGATGACCGTAGTTTGAGGAGTTCATGTATTCACTATGTGTTAATGCTTTGTTCCGGTTCTCTATTAAAAGGAGGCCTTGATATCCCTTAGTTCCCAATAGGACCCCGCTGCCACGGGAGGCTAAGAAAAAAATGACATGCAAGTTCTTTCCAGAAGCATGTATGACTATTTACAGAATACATGCCTACATTATATTTGTGAATTGGAGCTAGTGTCGTATCGCCCTAGGTTATGACTATTATATGATGAATATCATCCAACGAATTCACCAATCCAATGCCTATGAATTTCTCTAATATTTTTCTTGCTAAGTTACTACTGCTATTGTTACTATTGCACTTGCTACAAAATCATTGCTATCACTGTTATTGTTACAATTCCTGTTGCTACTACTATCAAAACTATCATATTACTTTACTATTGATCAGTTTGTTGCAGAGAATTAATCTCCAGGTGTGGTTGAATTGACAAATCAGCTGCTAATACTTGCAAATATTCTTTCGCTCCCCTTGTGTCGAATCAATAAATTTGGGTTGAATACTCTACCCTTGAAAACTGTTGCAATCCACTATACTTGTAGGTTATCAGGGCTCGACCATATCAAGCCCCCAGACACAAAATGGCCAGGTTATTGGAATCATCCGCAATTCCTGAGCCGACACATGAGCTTGTCGTGCAAATTTCTAGCACTCGTCACACTTACGGACAATGTCTTCTACATCAGCGTGAGCCGTCAACCACAAAAAATGTGTCGAAAAGCCTTAGCCGCGAGAGATCTTGACCTGGCATGATGACCACAGTATCTTGCATGAATTTCTTGCAAAATTTCCTAGCCTTCATCAGTGGAAACACAGCATTGAAACACGCCATTCACACTACATCTGTGTAACTCACCATTGACAATTGTCATGGACTTAGACCGCCCCATGATTTGTCGCGCGAAAAGCTCATCCTCTGGCAACTCACCCCTAGTTAGGTAAGCCAGATAAGGCATCGTCCAATCTGGAATAGCACATAGAGCTGCCACCAACTGTCCCTCTGGGTCAAGGATAGCTATGTCTTCCTTTGAGGGTAATTTAACAAAAGGATTATGCAGCACATCAAGGAACACATTAGGGGGGGGGGCAGCTTACGCTGAGACCCGAGCCAGGATAGCGCATCAGCCACCTCATTATGCCGTCGGTCTATGTGATCCACTTGATAACCCTTGAAATGGCCAACGATCTTAGTCATTGTTTGCCAGTAAGCCGCCATGATCAGGTCTTTAGAATCCCACTTCCCGGAAACTTGTTGTATAACGAGATCTGAATTGCCAAGGCATCTAACCCAGCTCAAGTTCATCTCCTTAGCCATTCTGAGCCCATGTAGAAAAGTGATGTCTCTTGAACTACGTTAGTATTTCCTCAAAGAGGAAGGAATGATGCAGCACAACTACGGTAGTATTTCCCTCAGTTGTGAAATCAAGGTATCAATACAGTAGGAGAACCAAGCAACACTATGTAAACGATACCTGCACACAAAGAACAAATACTTGCAACCTGACGCTTATGAGGGGTTGTCAATCCCTCTTACAGGTAATGGCGTAGGAAGTTGTCAAGTTGACAGGATAAAAATTGTATAGATTGGATAAATAGATCTCGAATAAACGCGAAATAAAAGATGCAGATAAAATATGTAGAAAATTATTTTTGGGTTTTTGGAATAAGAGATATGAAAATACAAGCAAATAAAAATGGATCTCAAAGGCAAATAGTAGATCGGAAAGCAAATATGATAAAGAATAGACCCGGGGGCCATAGATTTCACTAGTGGCTTCTCTCAAGAAATGGCTTCTCTCAAGAAATAGCACATGGTGGGTGAACAAATTACTGTTGGGAAATTGATAGAAACTCAAATAATTATAACGATATCCAGGCAATGATCAATGTATAGGCATCACGTCCAAGATTAGTAGACCGACTCCTACCTGCATCTACTACTATTACTCCACACATCGACTGCTATTCGGCATGCATCTAGTGTATTAAGTTCATGGGAAAACAAAGTAATGCAATAAGAACAATGACATGGTGTAAACAAGATCTATTCATGTAGGAATAGACCCCATCTTTTTATCCTTAATAGCAACGATCAATACGTGTCTTGATGCCCCTTCTATCACTTGGAAAGAACACCGCACGACCGAACTCATCACAAAGCACCTCCTCCCATGGCAAGAAAAATCGATCTAGTCGGCCTAACTAAACCAAAGATTCAAAGAAGAAATACGAGGCTATAAATAAGCATGCATATAAGAGATGAAAAATCAAATAACTTTCATGGATAAAATAGATCTGGTCATAAACTCAAAGTTCATCGGATCCCAACAAACACACCGCAAAAAGATTTACATCAAATAGATCTCCAAGAGACCATTGTATTGAGAATCAAAAGAGAGAGAGAGAGAGAGAGAGAGAGAGGAAGCCATCTAGCTACTGCCTATGGACCCGTAGGTCTATAATGAACTGCTCACGCATCATCGGAGAGGCACCAATGAGGATGATGAACCCCTCTGTGATGGTGTCTAGATTGGACCTCGTAGTTCGGAACTTGCGGCAGATGGAATTGTGTTTCGTCGACTCCCCTAGGGTTTCTGGAATATTTGGGTATTTATAGGGCGAAGAGGCGGTGCGGGAGGCCATCGAGTGTTGGTGCAACAAACCCTCACGTATGTTTCCCGGACTATACACATGCACGATGGCGAAGATATATACAACTCCACCAAGCATCTAAGACAAGTCCAAGCTAGAAAGATAGCCCTTTGAGAAATCAAAGGGCGGATCAAGAAGACTAAGACAACCTGTGGCAGCAAGATGTCACTAAGGGAAAGCCTCCCTGGCAGGGCAAACGAGCCTCGTCAGGTCGACGCCGCCCCAAGGATGAATCCAAGATTTCCCCGGCGGGCTTGTCGGGGCCGCCAAGGGCAAATCTCCCCGCCAAGACCCCACCGCTCCACCGCACAGCGAGACAAGTCACTTATCAATGTGGTGTCGAGCCCCCAAGTGATTAAGTGGTTGTCGCTTGGCACGTGGCAGCCATTCGGGAGGGAGATCCCCCCTGTATGACACCCGTCCAAAGGTGTGTCATGCAGACAGGTAGAAGATGATTAAGCGGTGCGGTAGGCTTTCCAGGCTGTATCCTCAGCATGACACCTAGCAGTGCATTTAATGCAGTTTGTCCTAACTGCCAGAGTTAGGTATGATAGCACTGTTGGCTATCTAATTAGTAGATAATGACTATTTTTCCACTGTGGTAACCCCTTAGCATATAAAAGGAGGGCCATGGTAACCTAGAAAAGGATTCGGGCCCCAGCACACTTGTATCACACCTAACCCTGACGGCAGGGGACAAGGGCCTTAAATGCCCGTCTGTGTCGCCTAAACAATGCAAAAAGAGACCGCCAGGGACGCCACCGCTCGCCACGATGGCAAACTTGTCAGCGCCGCTTGCCACCGCACACCGCAAGCTGCACAGCCTTCCGCCACGTACGCCTGGAGGGGTCCCAGAGCGACACGTTGGTGGATGTGCTGGAGCGCGGGCATAGTGGTGACTTACCGCGGCAAGCGCCTTGCCGCGGTTGTTGTCTTGTCGCGTCCGGGAGCTTGTCGCTCACCGGGTCTTGCCGGGACGCGTGGTGCGCCGCGGCAAGTTCTTTGAAGTGCCTTGGTAGGCCTTCCCGGCAAGCTCCTCTTGCCGGGGTCTTGGGATGCTTTTGTTAGCCTTCCCGGCAAGCTCCTCTCGCCGGGGCCTTGTCTCCTTGACTTGGATACTTTGTTCTTGAATGGCTCCAAAGGAACCCCGGAGGACCTTGGCGGTCACCCGGCAAGCCTTGCCGCGGGATGCTGCGACTGCCCGTGCACAAGTTCGGGATACTAGGGTACCCCTACTCTAGTACACCGACAGGAGCCCCCGGGCCTGGGCCATACACGGTGCCGAGCGCTGTTGGGCCAGGCCCAAAACAGGGCACGGGCACGCGCGGCCTAGGTTACGCCGTATCTTACTCCGTATCCACCGCGCCCTCCCCGAATGGCACGCGTTGAATGCGGCGTCGTGGGAGAGATCGTGGGTGGTTTCTTTATTCGGAAATGCGGAACGTCCGCCCCCTCCCCCTTTATAAGCAGGGGAAACAGGGGCAGTTCGCCCACTCGCCCGTTGCTGTTTCCAATCTCAGAAATCTCCGCCGCTCCCTCGCCTTCCCAAAGCTGAGAGAGAGAGAGCAGCTCTCCGCCCCCCATCGCCACCAGCACCACCAACGCCATCGACTTCCTCCACTGCTTCCGCCATGGCTCCAAAAGCCGACAAAGGGAAGGCCGTGAAGTCGACCAAGGCGCAGCGGCTCGCGGCGCTGCGGAAGGAGCGGTCCGTCTTCCCCCCAAGCTTGGCGCGAAGGAGCTGAGGGAGAACTATTACCTATTCTGGTCGGCGGAGACGCGCGTGCATCCGCACACAAAGGTACTCCCCGCCGCCGCTTGGAAGAAAGCTCTGAATGGATACCCCTTTTTTGCTCTGTTCTTCTACTGCGGGCTCTGCCCGCCTTTCTCTGATTTCTTCTGCGACATCATGAATACCTATGGATTCCACCACCTTGACTTCACCCCCAATGCCGTCCTGACAATGGCAGTTTTCGCACATCTCTGCGAAAACTTTGTCGGAGTCCTTCCCAACGTAGCCCTCTTCCGCCACTTCTTCATACCCCGAGTAGAGAGAGGAGAGGCTCTATCCGGCGGAATCGCTTGGATCTCAAGGGCTGGCAAGAAGGAAACGTATCTGGAGGGAGAATTCCGCGGCAAGTGGGAGGAATGGAGAGCTGATTGGTGCTGGATTGACGAGGAGAGCCCGCAGCCATTCACCACCCGGCGCCGAACCCCAGTAGCCCGCGGCAGCGATTGGAGTGACGTGGCCCCGGAGGACGACAAGCTGAAGATTGCTGTCACCAGGATCCTGCGCCTGAGGCTTGCCGGGCTTACTGTTGGCGCTGTTGACGCAGACTTCCTTCGCCGCCGCATCGCCCCCCTACAGGAACGGGGGAGGCCCACTTGGGAGTTCAAGAACGCGGCAGATATCATGAGGCCGTGACCGGGCCTCAACTACAACTTCACAGTCTTGGAGCTCAACGCAATGCTGCAGGAGCTGTTCAAGTATGACCCCCAACATCCCGAGGTGTTCAGGTTGCCGGGGGGCATCGTCCCGTTGTGCAACAATTCCGCGCTCGACCGCATCCGTGCAATGATGCCGGAGTGCGACTCGCACGGGATTGTGCCAACTTGGCAGGAGCCTGCGGACGAGGTCGTGCAGCAGTTCTTTGACGACTTGGTGGAAGTGCCGATCCGCGCCGACGAGAAGGACGGCCTCACCCGCGACACCACCGATGCAGAGATGGCTCTCATTGCCACCAGGCTGGAAGAGGCAGCGGCAGCCGCAGCCGCGGGCGAGTTTGGATTCACTATGGAGGAGGCAGATGCAGCGGAGGCGGCAAGCCGTGCCGAGCGAGGGGAGCCTACCGGCAAGAAGGAGCTTGTCGGGCGTGACGCCGAGCCGAGCGAGCCCGCCGAGGACACGAGCGGCTCGATGGAAATCAACTCTTCTTCCTCCTCATCTTCGAGCAGCTTGCCGCAAGCAGAGCCTCCATCCCCACCAAGAAGGCGTCTCCGCAAGGTCGATGATGTGGCGGAGCGGCAAGCGGGTCAACAGTCGCCACGCCGTGTGACACGCTCCACCGCGGCAAACACCGTCGCTGCGGGAGCGCCTCATGCTGCGACGGCAACTGGAGCGGAGTCTAGCCGGACCACCGCTTCAGTTCCTGCCGCTGCTCACGCCGCGCCGACAGCCGGAGCTGGGTCGTCTCAGACCGCCGCCACTGCTCCCGCCAAGCGGCTAAGGGAAGCTTCTCCTCCGCCTCCTCCCGCCGAGCGCGCGCCGGGCTTCGACTTCTCCGCGTTAAGCTCCGACGAGGAAGAAGAAGAAGAGTAAGCTTCTCTTGCTGTACTTGTAGTTCTTCAATTCTTGCTGTTTTGCCTTGTTTCTCACTCGCTTTTCCCTGAACCTGTTCCTCTTTAGGACTCTGGCCCAGAGAGCGGCAAAGAGAGCTAAGGCCCCGGTGATCATCATCGAGGACGAGCCCACTGCGACAGCAGGTGGCGCGCCCGAGACAACCTTGCCGGAGCCGGCGACTTTTCTCCAGGGCAGCCCCCAGCGTAAGTGTTTGATTTGCTTTCCGCTGCGAGGCGCACATGGGTACTTGTCTTTGCTGATATCTGCTTGTTGACTTGTGTAGGAGCCGAGCAGCCCCACCAGGAGCCAAGGGAGAATTCCCCGACAAGGGAGAACTCTCCGGCAAGGGAGGGCTTCCCGGTAAGGGAGAAGTCTCCGGCAAGGGAGGGTTCTCCGGCAAGGGACAGCACCAGCGGCCCCCCGACGGCGGAGACCACTACAGCAGAGCCTGGTGCAGGTACTCCTTTTGCTTCAAAACTTCCCTTGGGTTCTTCTTCTTTTGATCTTCTTGAGTTTTTGCTGGATTTTGCTTGACTCTTCTCCCCTTACCGGCTGTCAGACCCATCTACTGCGGAGCGGATGGAGAGCGAGGTCGCCGCCGAGGACGTAGCCAGCGCGGGTGATCCCGCCGGCGCCGAGGCCGCCAAGGCTGGCACCGCGGCGACTGGCGAGGGATCTGGCGATCGTACTGACGGCCCAGAGGCCGCAGGAGCGCCAGGCGCTACACCGACCGCCGACCCGTCCGCCGAAGCCGCAACGCCAAGCACCGAGGAGCCCCAGCCGGGCGTTTACTTGAAGGCCGGCGAAGGCGTCTTCATCAACCTCCCCTAGGCGTCAAGCTCCAGGGCGCCGGTCGAGGGGGAGATCTTCGACGGAGAAGTGCTTGCCTCCGCGGGGTTGACGCTGGTCGACGCGCCAAGCAGCAGCAGCAACGAGCCCGAAGAAGAGCGGCTGCTGCGGAAGCTGATGTCGCTCTACCGCGCGCGGCAAGCCAAGCTGGAGTCCCACGAGGCGCTTGTCGCGAAGGCGGGAGCAGACATTGAAAAGCGCGCGGAGGAGCTCGGGGGTTTCCATCGGGAAGCCCTCCGAAATCTGGCGGAGGAGCGGGAGCAGCTCGCTGAAGCGCAGAAAGCCTTCCTCCTCGAGAAGGCCGAAGCCGAAGAGCGGCAGCGACTTGCCGCTGTGAAGCTAGCCGCGGAGGAGGGCGAGCTGGCGCAGCGGAAGGTCAATCTCGACTCCCACGAGGAGGAGCTTGCCGCGCGCGAGGGAAAGCTCGGTGAAGCCCTCAAACAAGCAGAGGACGCCGCCGCCGCCGAGGCCGCCAAGGAGGAGTTGAAGACGAAGGTGGCGCAGCTAGAAGCCGATCTCGCCGAGAAGGGCAGAGAGCTCAGCGCTGCCAAGGTCTCCAACGTGGATCTTGAGTTGAAGCTAACCACTTTGACCAAGACCCTGGACAGCGCCAAGAAGCGGGAGGCGGCCTTGAAAGAGGAAATCAAGGCCGACAAGGCGCTGCTGGAGAGTGTTGCCGCCGCCCAGAACGCTTTCAGGGAGACCGTGACGCACTGGACGGAGAATCTTGTGAACGCCGCCACAGATATCGACAAGGAGCTGGCGCAGCTGGGGATGGAGGATCTCGGGTATCCCTCCAACGACAACCTCCAACCCAGCGCCAAGCTCGTCCTGTTCTTCAAGGGCGTGGCGACAGCCCTCCAGCGACTCCGGGAGAGGATCCCCAAGCAACTGGCTGACGAGTCGCGCAAGATCTGCGCGGGAGCTCTTCAGAAAGTGTTGATGAAGGTGGCCTTCCGCAATCTGGGCCTCCGCCTCACCAACATCCTCAGGACCTTGCCGCCGGAAGCTGATCTGGAGGAGCTCAAGGCCCTTGTCGCACCCATTATGGACAAGGTGAGCGGGATCAAGAGGGTCGAAGGCGATCGCGTAGATTAGGCCGCCCATTTCTTCTTTCCTTGTCGCTGCTTATCATGTCATGAAAACAATCTGTTAGAGCTGCGACAAGCCATTTTTGTAATATAACTTTGTTCTATGGAATGATTGCAATGTTATTCCCTTTACTTGATCCCTTCCTTTGTATGTTTTTGCCCTATGCTTTTAGGGAACTTGTCGGTGCAGGCACCTGAGCCGCGAGCGCTGAGTGCGGGACGTCAGCAGCCTGCTGGCGGTGCCGCTACCGGCAAGAAACCTTGTCGCAACTAGTTGCAGCTCACTTAAGTTGCTGAGCGAACTCGAAACGAAGTAAGGGCGCTAGCGGCTCGCTTAAGTTGCTGAGCGGACTCGAAGCAAAGTAAGGGCGCTAGCAGCTCACTTAAATTGTTGAGCGGGCTCGAAACAAAGTAAGGGAGCAACTAGCTACGAGTTGGTTCCTCCGTGCATAGGTTTTCCATACAAAGTGCGGTCGTTCAAGGGAGATAACTTAAAAATTTTAAAAATTTTATTGCTCAAACTTTGGCAACTTAGCTTTTCTGTTGTTTGCTTCCCGGCAAGGCAAAACTTTCTTGAACGACGCCTGGTCCATACCATCATCCGCTCCCTTCCCCCCGGCAAACTTGTGGGCGAGTGGAACCTTGCTTTCAAAAAGAAAGAAGAGACAATACAGATATGGGCCTTTACGGCTCGTTATTGCTTACCGGGGTTTAGGTGCTGCACAAAGTGTCAGATCATATATGCCAAAAAATAATAAGCATGAAATCGACAAAATGTGCGGAGCACATGAGCTTTATTTACGCACGGGGTCTGCGCCCGGCTTTGTACAAAGGATTACATGCAACAGCGGCAAGACTTGTACAAAAGGTGGTTGCCGGAACAGGTTCCGACAACCGCGCCTTACGGGTAAAACTTACGAAGATTTTCAATGTTCCAGGAGTTGCTCACCGAAATTCCATCTTCGGTCTCAAGGCGGACAGCGCCAGGCCTAGTGACTCGTTTCACCCGGTAAGGACCTTCCCACTTCGGTGTCAACTTGTTGGAATTCTTGGCGGACTGAACACGCCGAAGAACAAGGTCGCCTTCCTCGAGACTTCTGGCATTAACTTTGCGGCTATGGTAGCGGCGCAAAGCTTGCTGGTAGCGAGCAGCTCGCACAGCAGCCTGAAGACGGTCTTCCTTAAGGAGCAGCGCGTCATCTTGTCGCAGCTGCTCTTGCTCAAGCTCATCGTAAGCGAGCACTCAAGGTGACCCGTATATGAGTTCCGTGGGGATAACTGCCTCTGCTCCATAGACTAGAGCGAAAGGTGTCTAGCCAGTGGCTCGATTTGGCGTCGTCCTGATCGACCAAAGAACCACCGGCAGCTCCTCGATCCAGTTTCTTCCGCACTTGTGCAGCCTGTCGAAAGTTCTGGTCTTGAGCCCGCGCAGCACTTCAGCATTTGCCCTCTCCGCTTGACCGTTGCTTCTCGGGTGAGCAACAGAAGCGAAGCAGACCTTGGCGCCAAGATCTTGGATGTACTGCATGAAGGTGCGGCTCGTAAATTGTGTACCATTGTCGGTGATTATCCTGTTAGGGATCCCGAAGCGGCAAACAATCGACCTGAAGAACTTGACTGCTGACTGTGCTGTCACCTTCCTCACTAGTTCCACTTCCGGCCACTTTGTGAACTTGTCGATTGCAACGTACAAGTACTCAAAGCCCCCGACAGCTCGGGGAAAGGGGCCGAGGATGTCGAGCCCCCAGACCGAAAATGGCCAGGATAAAGGGATCGTCTGGAGAGCTTGAGCTGGCTGGTGTATCTGCTTGGAATGGAACTGGCACGCTTCACACTTGGTTACTTGTGCAGTTGCATCCTGGAGGGCTGTTGGCCAGAAGAAACCTTGCCGGAAAGCTTTGCCGACAAGTGCTCTCGCGCCAATGTGGTGACCACATATGCCTCCATGTATCTCTGCCAACAAATCCATCTTCCCGGTGAATACACTTCAATTTCACACCGTTCAGTCTTCTTCTGTATAGTGTCTTGTCGACAAACTGGTACATACTTGACTGCCGGGCTACTCTTTCCGCTTCTTCTTGCTCTTCGGGAAGTTCTCCTGTCTGAAGGAAACGGACAATCTGCTGTGCCCATGCTGTAGCTTGTGGCTCGACAACAAGGACTAAAGGCAAATCTGCGGCTGCGAGAACGTCCGCTTCTACGGCGAGAACCTGCGGCTCTACCGGAGCGTGACGTTCCCCGGCAAGCTTGCCGGAGCAAAACTTGTCGGGAGCTTCTGCTTCAACGGAACAAACCCTAGGGCTTGCCGGAGCAGACTGCTCCTCAGCGCTCTTGGTGTTGATCTTGGGGACTGCTGCGGGAACATCCGCTTCTATGGCAAGAACCTGCGGCTCTGCCGGAGCGTGACGTTCCCCGGCAAGCATGCCGGAGCAAAACTTGTCGGGAGCTTCTGCTTCAACGAAACAAACCCTAGGGCTTGCCGGAGCATATTGCTCCGTAGCGCTCTTGGCGTTGATCTTGGGGACCTTCTTGGCGACGGCTTCGGGGAGCTCTGCCGGCAAATAGTCACCAGAAACCAACTTCCTCTTCTTGCTCTGTCCAGTTGATGGTGTTACGGACGGTTGAGTCAGCTTGAGCACAAAGATCCCTGGTTCCACAGGTATCTTTAGTGCGGCGCACTTTGACAAGCCATCTGCAATGGCATTCTGAGCTCTTGGAACATGCTCCATCTGCAGGCCGTCAAAGTGCTCTTCTAGCTTTCTCACTTCGTCGACGTAAGCTTCCATCAACGGACTCTGATAATTCTTGTTCACTTGACGGACGACAAGCTGCGAGTCACCCCTGACAATGAGCTTCTTGATCCCAAGGTCTGCCGCGATCCTGAGACCGGCAAGCAAGCCCTCATACTCTGCAGTATTATTTGTTGCTTGCTCCTTGGGAAAGTGCATCTAGACTACGTACTTGAGGTGCTCTCCGATGGGTGCGACAAGCAGCACACTAGCGCCGGCGCCTTGCAGCGAAAAGGCACAATCAAAGTACATCAGCCACTCTTTGCTTACTTCCTTGTTGGGGATGCTCGTTTCTGGAATTTCTTCATCTGGTGTCGGCGTCCATTCTGCTATAAATTCTGCCAATGCTCTGCTCTGGATAGTTGAAGTACTTTCAAACTTGAGGCCAAAGCTTGACAGTTCCAGTGCCCACTCAACAATCCTGCCTGTCGCTTCTGGATTCTGCGGTATCCTCTTCAGCGGAAAGCGAGTGACAACTGTGATCTCATGTTCTTGGAAGTAATGGCGCAGCTTTCTCGAGGCCATGAGGAGGCCGAAAAGCAACTTCTGCACGCCAGAGTACCTTGACCTAGCCCCCTGCAGAAGGGAACTGACAAAGTAAACCGGGCGCTGCACCATTTTCTTCTGTATCTCTTCTCGCATCTGCGCAGATCCATCTTTGTCGGGACCAGAGCTTGCCGGGGAAGCCCCTTGCTTGTCACTGGATGCGCTCGCCGTGGTTGCTGGCTTATCACCTGCCTCCCTCTCTGCTACTAACGCAACACTAACCACTTGATTGGTTGCCGCTATGTACAGCAGCAACTTCTCTTGTGGCTTAGGTGCGACAAGTATTGGAGGGGAGGACAGGTATCTCTTCAAGTCTTGAAGCGCAGCCTCCGCTTCCGGAGTCCATCTCATTGGACCTGCCTTTTTCAATAATTTGAAAAATGGCAGGGCGCGCTCAGCAGACCAAGAGATAAACCTGCTGAGAGCAGCCACGCAACCGGCAAGTCTTTGTACATCCTTGGCGCGCTTTGGTGCTTCAATCTACTCAATGGCCTTGATCTTGTCGGGATTGGCTTCAATTCCCCGTTGAGACACGAAGAACCCGAGAAGCTTGCCGGAGGGAACTCCAAACACACACTTCTCTGGGTTGAGCTTGAGGCTGATCTTGCGCAGATTTTCAAAGGTCTCGTCTAAATCTTGAATCAAAGTTGCTCTGTCCTTGCTCTTGACCACTATATCATCCATGTAAGCTTCCACATTTCTGTGTATTTGCGGCTCAAGAGCGACATGGACTACTCTTGCAAATGTTGAACCAGCATTTTTTAATCCGAAAGGCATCCGTACGAAACAGTACGTGCCACATGGAGTAATAAATGCGGTCTTCTCCTCATCCTCTTCTGCCATGAAAATCTGATGGTATCCTGAGTATGCGTCAAGAAATGAAAGCAAATCACATCCGGCTGTGGAGTCAACAATCTGGTCAATGCGCGGCAAAGGAAATGGGTCTTTGGGACAAGCTTTGTTAACATCAGTAAAATCGATACAAAGTCTCCATTTCCCATTTGCCTTGCGCACGACTACAGGATTGGCCAACCACGTGGGATGGAGCACTCCTCTGACAAGGCCTACTGCTTCCAACTTCTTGATCTCTTCTAGAATGAATTCTTGGCGCTCCACTACCTGCTTCCTGACCTTCTGCTTGACGGGCCGCGCATGAGGACAAACGGCAAGGTGGTGCTCAATCACTTTCCTGGGAACACCAGGGATGTCAGACGGTTGCCACGCAAACACGTCGACATTCGCCCGCAGGAAAGCAATGAGGGCGCTTTCCTATTTAGGGTCGAGAGTGGCACTGATGGTGAAGATACCACCAGTGCCGTCCTCCTTGGCGGACACCTTCTTCGTCTCTGGCGTAGCTGCCATCGTCTTCTTACACTTGCCGGTGGAGTTCGATGGTGCGTCCTCGACGGCAGCGCAGCACTCCGAAGAGGTGCGCTTGCTGGAGTGGGCATCAGATCTCTTGCCGGGCTTGGTCTTCTTCCCCCCGGGAGCTTCAGCGGCAAGTGACTGGCGATCTGCTGCGGCTGCCGCTTCCCGGTAAATCTTGTCGGCACAGATAAGAGCATCCTTCTTGTCGCCGGGGACAAAAATGACGCTTATCGGGCCTGGCATCTTCAGCATGTTATATGCGTAATGAGAGGCTGCCATGAATTTGGCGAGTGCTGGATGGCCAAGTATCCCATTATAAGGCAATGGAATATCGGCAACGTCAAATGTGACCCTCTCAGTCCTGAAGTTCAGCTCGCTGCCAAATGTCACCGGCAGCGTGACTTTGCCCTTCGGCTTGCTCCTTCCCGAGTTGATTCCTTGGAATGTGCCGGTCTCTTCGAGCTCGCTGTCAGGGATCTGGAGTTTTTGGAGTACAGCGGAGGAGATCAGGTTCAAGCCGGCCCCGCCGTCAACTAGCATCTTGGTGACTTTGAGGTTGCGGATAGTTGGTGAAACCAACATCGGCAGACACCCGACCACAGTTGTGCGATCAGGGTGGTCCTCAATGTCAAAGATGATAGGCGTGCTGGACCATTTCAGAAGTTTGCGCGATTCGACAGGTGGTTCTGCTGCATTGACTTCCCGCACCCACTGCTTGAGTTGGCGGTGTGAAGTGTGCAGAGAAGCACCACCCTCAACGCACAAGACCTCTGTGGCTTTCTGAAACTCCTGCTCACTGGTCTCAACATCATCCATGTCTTCGTCGTCGTTGTCTTCATCGTTGTCGCGGCCGCGGGGAGGTCTGTCTCCTTGCCGCTTCTTGGCCTTGCCGCGGCGTCCTCCCCGGCCGGCGCGCTTCCTGCCAGATTCCGCAGCACCTCCTTGGGCCCTCTCCTTGTCGCGTCGCTCGTACTCAGCCTTTTGCTGCTGGACAAGCTGCTCGACCTTCTTGCAGCTCTGGAGGTCATGGCCCTTGGTGCGGTAAATCTTGCAGTATTGCTTGTCGGAGCCGTCCTGCTTGTCGGCGACCGCCACAGCCTGGCAGTTGGTGCATGCGGCAACCTCCTTGCTGGAGCTACCAACTTTGGCTTTCTTGGCGCCACCATCGTTGCCGGACAGCTCAACGACTAGCACCTCTTTGCCTTTCTTTTTCCTGTTCCGCCGCCGGTTTTTCTTTGCCGGGGCAGCATCCTCACTGTCAGATCTTTCCGCTCCGGTCTTCTCTCCGGGGAGTTTCCTCCCTTCCTCAGCACGTGCACACTTGTCGGCCAGGGCGTAAAGCTCACTGACGTCTCTGATCCTGCACATCGCCATCTCCTCCCGCATCCTGCGGTTACGCACGTTCTGATGGAACGCGCTGATGACCGCGGCGGGGTGGACGTCTGGGATGTTATACTGTACACGGCTGAACCTCTGAATGTACTTGCGCAAGGGCTCTCCTTCCTTCTGGGCGAGCAGATGAAGGTCACTCTCTTGGCCATGAGGTTTGTGGCCGCCTGTAAAGGCGCCAACAAACTGATGGCACAGGTCTGCCCAGGAGGATATGGAGTTGTCCGGCAAGTGCATGAGCCAGGACCTGACGTTGGGCTTGAGCACCAACGGGAAGTAGTTGGCAAGGATCTTGTCGTCTCGTCCCCCGGCAGCCTGCACCGCGATGGTGTAGATGCTGAGGAACTCCGACGGATGCGACTTTCCGTCGTACTTCTCTGGTACATCTGGCTTGAAATTCTTCGTACTGGGCCACTGGACTTGCCGCAGCTCACGAGTGAACGCAGGGCAACCTACCGCGTACGGCAAGTCGCCTGGTTCCCCTGGCGCATGCATGTCGACAGAGGGCCCAGCGCGCTGGTCTGATTGACATCGCGCTTCTCTTTGGCGCTCGATGCGAGTACGAGCGTCCTCTTGCTGCCGTTCTTGAAGAACTTGGCGCTGATCGCGACGAGCTCGCGGATCTGATGACGCGGTGGAGTCGCTGTCGAGGTGGATCCGGCGAGTCGGCGATCTTGGCCTTCGGGGCGGAGACTGCACAGAGGTTGCACCCCCACCGGTTTTGTCGCCACCGGCTCGTGCCTGGCTGACTTGCCGCGGCTGCGATGTGCTCGGCTGCCGTGGAGTGTCGCCGTTGGCGAAGCCGATGAGACTCTGGATGGTAGCCCTCTAGTCGTCGATCTTGTCCGCCGTTGGAGGGTAATCTAGGAGCAGCTGAGCTCGTGCCAAAGCTTCTGCTCTAGTGGCGGGTGGCGGTGGCGAACGGTGCGAGGAGCGGGATATGCTCGGACTTCTAACCACGTTAGAAGGAGCAGTATCCCGTCCAGGCGACCGTGTCTCGCTCGCGCCAGCAGGTTGATGTGCATGGTGGTCTTGAGCGCTCCGAGATCCACCAGCTCGATCTTGATCTAGCGAACGCATGGTACCGTGAGTACCATGATGCTGCCGGTCCCGCACCTCCTGAGACGGGCGCGGTGCATGTACGGACGCCGAGGTCTTGGAGTGCGCCCGGTCGTTGTGGGAACCGGCTACGCCGCCGATGGGTAGCGCAGCCCTGTCCTTGGACCTGGCAGCACCGTGAGCTCCCTCGTCGACGCGCGTTCTTCCGCCGGCGTCTGCCCCACCAACCGTTTGCTCCGGCGATGGTGGGTTCGGCGCGGACGGAGCAGCTGCCTCCGAAACCTTCTTCTTCGGCGGCATGTTGATGAAGATGATGAAGATCTAGCTCGCGAGAACGCCGGATCTGGTTCACACAGCTTCGACGCCCCCTACCTGGCGCCAAAGATGCCGGGGTACTGATCCATAGGCACCTATGGGACCGGCGGACCGAGTCCCTTTCGGTTCGGCGGGGGGCGGAGATCGTGCAAAGAGCAAATCGAGGCGATGCACGCGAGCGATTTACCCAGGTTCGGGCCGCACGGATGCGTAAAACCCTACTCCTGCTTTGTGGTTTGTATTGATTTCTTGCTCGGGAGCGCTGAGTGCTACAGTATACACCAGCAGCTAGCGAGACCGAGCGCGAGTGTTCCAACCAGCTAACCCCCCCTACGTTGCGCATGGGCCTCCTTTTATATGCTCAAGGGGTCACCGACAGGTGGCAACGTAGGCAAGGGTAAAAACGGAAAGGTGCGCGGTAGGTACAGCTACCTGCTACAGTGTATCACACCTAACCCTGACGGCAGGGGACAAGGGCCTTAAATGCCCGTCTGTGTCGCCTAAACAGTGCAAAAAGAGACCGCCAAGGACGCCACCGCTCGCCACGATGGCAAACTTGTCAGCGCCACTTGCCACCGCACACCGCAAGCTGCACAGCCTTCCGCCACGTACGCCTGGAGGGGTCCCAGAGCAACACGTTGGTGGATGTGCTGGAGCGCGGGCACAGTGGTGTCTTACCGCGGCAAGCGCCTTGCCGCGGTTGTTGTCTTGTCGCGTCCGGGAGCTTGTCGCTCACCGGGTCTTGCCGGGACGCGTGGTGCGCCGCGGCAAGTTCTTTGAAGTGCCTTGGTAGGCCTTCCCGGCAAGCTCCTCTTACCGGGGTCTTGGGATGCTTTTGTTAGCCTTCCCGGCAAGCTCCTCTCGCCGGGGCCTTGTCTCCTTGACTTGGATACTTTGTTCTTGAATGGCTCCAAAGGAACCCCGGAGGACCTTGGCGGTCACCCGGCAAGCCTTGCCACGGGATGTTGCGACTGCCCGTGCACAAGTTCGGGATACTAGGGTACCCCTACTCTAGTACACCGACACGAGGCCGCAGAGGCTGCGGTTCCCGCCAAGGAAAACAAGAACGGAAAGAAAGTTAGCAGGGATACCGGCAAGGAATCTTGGAAGCGCACCTCTCTGGAGTGCGCCGGGCCCGTCGATAATTTTCCATAGAGTTCCACTAGCAAGAGATCCAAAGTTGCTTCGCCTGCTATGAAGAGGGTCCCGATAGGGCTGGTTGGCGCTGATGGTACATTTACCATCAACTCCACCCTTGACGACAAATAGGAAAGTGTGCGTGTTGCCTTCCTGTGGACGAATGTCGATGTGTTTGTTTGGCAACCATCTGGCATCCCCAGCATTCCCAGGGAGGTAATCGAGCACCACCTTGCTGTCTGCCCTCATGCTCGGCCCGTCAAGTAGAAGGTCAAAAAACAAGCTTTGGAGCGGCAGAAATTCATTGCCGAAGAGATCAAGAAACTTGAAGCGGCTGGTTTGGTCAGAGGAGTATTTCATCCGACGTGGTTGGCGGACTCGGTGGTGCTGCACAAGGCGAATTGGAAATGGAGACTTTGCATAGATTTCATAGATCTGAACAAGGCATGCCCGAAGGACCCTTTCCCCTTGTTGCGCATCGACCTGATTGTGGATTCCACTTCCGGGTGCGATCTTCCTTCCTTCTTGGATGCATACTCTGGATACCATCAGATGTTCATGTCCAAGGAAGATGAGGAGAAGACCGCGTTCATAACCCCATGTGGCACATGTTGCTTTGTGCGGATGCCCTTTGGGTTAAAGAGTGCTGGATCCACTTTTCCAAGAGCAGTGCAAATCGGGTTTGAGCCTCAGTTACACAGGAATATCGAAGCTTACATGGATGATATAGTGGTCAAAACGAAGGACAGATCAACGCTCATTTAGGACTTGGAAGAGACCTTTGCAGACCTGCACAAGATCAACTTGAAGTTGAACCCTGAGAAGTGTGTGTTTGGCATTCCCTCCGGCAAGCTACTTGGCTTCTTTGTGTCTCACCAGGGGATAGAGGCCAACCCCGACAATATCAGAGCGATCAAGCAGATTCAAGCACTCAAGACAAGCAAGGACGTGAGGCGTTTAACTGGATATGTTGTCGCGCGAGTAGGTTCATTTCCAAGTTTGTCGAGCGTGCCCTGCCGTTCTTCAGAATTCTAAAGAAGGGAGGACCAATTAGGTGGACCTCAGAAGCAGAAGCGGCACTGCGAGACTTGAAAGTCTATCTTTCCTCTGCTCCCACTTTGGTCGCTCCTAAACCACAAGAGTCATTGCTGATACTTAGCGGCAACCAATCAAGTGGCTAGTGCAGCACTGGTGGCACAATGAGAAGTAGATGAAGGAGCAGCCGCTAGTGTCCTCCCCGGAGAGGGAAGTGAACCTGTCGCAGCAAGGGTGGGTGCAGAATAGGAGAAAGAAGAGAAAAATAACAAGGGCAATCCCAAAACCATGGCAAAGAAAAAAAATGGTGCAGCGGCCAGTGTACTTTGTTATCTTCCTATTACAGGGGGCTAGGTCAAGATACTCTGGAGTGCAAAATTTGATATTCGACCTCATCATGGCCTCAAGGAAACTGCACCACTACTTCCAAGCCCATGAGTTCACGGTTGTCACTCACTTACCTTTTCAACACATACTGAGAAATCCTGAAGCTACCGACAGAATAGTTGAATGGGCGCTAGAGCTGTCAAGCTTTGGCCTGAAGTATGAGAGTACCTCAACTATTCAGAGCAGGGCACTGGCGGAGTTCATTTCTGAGTGGACACTCACTCCAAATGAAGAGACCCCAGAAATAGTTATCCTGGCAAGGAGGCACCTCAAGAGTGGGTCATGTACTTTAATGGTGCCTTCTCATTGCAAGGTGCAGGGGCTGGCGTGCTCCTTGTTGCGCCCACCGGAGAGCACCTCAAGTATGTGGTCCAAATGCATTTTCCCCAGGAGAAGGTTACCAACAACATTGCTGAATATGTAGGGCTCCTTGCCGGTCTCAGAATTGGAGTAGTGTTGGGGATCAAGAAGTTGATCATCCATGGAGATTCGCAGCTTGTGGTGAGGCAAGTTAACTAGGATTACCAGAGTCCATTGATGGAGGCATACATTGAAGAAGTGATAAGGTTGGAGGAACACTTTGATGGATTGCAAACAGAGCATGTGCCACGTGCGGAACACGGCATTGCTGATTATTTGTCAAAGTGTGCCGCACAAAAGCTCCCTACGGAACCAGGGACCTTTGTCCTTCATATGACACAACCATCAGTATCTCCGTTGTTGATGGCCAGGAAAAGGTGGAAGCTACACTCCCACAAGCCTTTACCGACAGGGCCTCCAAAGGTCCTCGATAGAGAAGCTGCCGAGAACAACTCCACTTCGCTTGGTAAACTGCACTCTTCCGTGGGACCACATACCCTTGTGGTCGAGGTAGGCGCTCCCACAAGTGAGGAGGTGTCGTTGGTCCTAGTTGTCGAGCCACGAGCTCCAACTTGGGCGCGACACATCGTCTGCTACCTCCAAACTGGAGAACTCCCCGAAGAGCAAGAAGCTGAAAGAGTAGCCTGGAGGGCCAGTATGTATTAGTTTGTCGATGACACATTATACAGAAGGAGGCCCAGCAGTGTGAACTTGAAGTGAATTTGCCGGGAAGAGGGGCAGGAACTGTTGACAGAAATATATAAAGGCATGTGTGGCTCCCATATTGGATCAAGAGCCTTGGTTGGAAAAGCTTTCCGGCAAGGTTTCCACTGGCCCATGGCCCTGCCCTCCAAGATGCAATTGAGCTGGTCACCAGATGTGAAATTTGCCAGTTCCACTCCAAGAACATCCATCAACCTGCTCAAGCTCTCCAGACGATCCCTTTGCCATGGCCATTTTTGGTCTGGGGGCACGACATTTTGGGCCCTCATGTCTACTATGCACCTTTATTCTTGTAGACACGTGTTGGGTTTCCAAGCGCAGAGTTTTGTAGGACAGTAGCAATTTTCCCTCAAGTGGATGACCTAAGGTTTATCAATCTATGGGAGGCGTAGGATGAAGATGGTCTCTCTCAAACAACCCTGCAACCAAATAATAAAAAGTCTCTTGTGTCCCCAACACACCAAATACAATGGTAATTTGAATAGGTGCACTAGTTCCGTGAAGAGATGGTGATACAAGTGTAATATGGATAGTATATATTGATTTTTGTAATAAGAACAATAAAAAACAGCAAGGTAGCAATTGATAAAATGGAGCACAAACGTTTTGTAATGCTTTAAAATGAGGCCTAGGGTCCGTACTTTCACTGGTGCAATCTCTCAACAATGCTAATCTAATTGGATCATATAACCATCCCTCAAAGTGCGATCAAGAATCACTCCAAAGTTCCTATGTAGCGGAGAACATAAGAAGAAATTATTTGTAGCTATTCTTTCCGGTCGATCTATCCAAGAGTTCGTACTAAAATAACACCAAGTTACTCTTTCCGATCGATCTATCAAGAGTTCGTACTAAAATAACACAAGTTATTCTTTCTGATCGATCTATCAAGAGTTCGTACTAAAATAACACCAAAGCAAATTCATATTCATAATACTCAATCCAACACAAAGAACCTCAAAGAGTTCCCCAAGATTTCTACTAGAGAAACAAAAGACGAGAACGTGCATCAACCCCTATGCATAGATTACCCCAATGTCACCTCGGGAATCCGCGAGTGGAGTGCCAAAACATATACCAAGTGAATCAATATAATACCCCATTGTCACCACATGTATTCATATGCAAGACATATACCAAGTGCTCTCAAATGCATAAAAGTATTCAATCTGATAAAACAAAATCTCAAAGGGAAAACTCAATTCATCACAACAAGATAGAGAGGGAGAAACACCATATGATCCAACTATATTAACAAAGACCGCGATACATCAAGATCATGACATCTCAAGAACACGAGAGAGAGAGAGAGAGAGAAATTAAACACATAGCTACTGGTACAAACCCTCAGCCCAGAGGATGGACTACTCCCTCCTCATCATGGTGGCCGCCAGGATGATGAAGATGGTCATCGGTGGTGGTTTCCCCCTCCAGCGGAGTGCCGGAACGGGGTCTAGAATGGTTTTTGTGGCTACAGAGGCTTGCGTTGGCGGAACTTCTGATCTAGGAGACGTATCAGGCCCCTTCCCCCATGCTACCGGGGGCTTTGAATTCTTGTACGTTGCAATAAACAAGTTTACAAAGTGGCCGGAAGTGGAGCATGTGAGGAAGGTAACTGCACAGTTAGCTATCAAGTTCTTGAAGGGATTGGTGTGCCGTTTTGGAGTACCCGCCAGAGTCATCACTGACAACGGCACCCAATTCTCAAGTCGTGCCTTCATGCAATACATTCAAACCCTCAGAAGCAAGGTTTTATTCGCCTTTGTTGCTCATCCCAGGAGCAATGGACAGGCTGAGAGGATGAACGCTGAAGTGTTGCGTGGTATCAAGGAAAGTACTTTTGAGAAATTTCAAAAGTGTGGCAAACGCTGGATCGACGAGTTACCAGTGGTTCTTTGGTCCCTCCATACGACACCAAATCGAGCTACCGGCTAGAATCCCTTCTCCCTAGTCTATGGGGTAAAAGCAATGCTCCCCACAAAACTCATATACGGGTCACCTCGAGTATTTGCCTATGATGAAGTAGAGCACGAGTAGCACCTGCATGATGATGTCGTGCTCCTTGAGGAGGACCGTCTCCGGGCTGTTGTGTGTGCTGCATGCTATCAGCAAGGCCTACGCCGCTATCACAGCCGTAGGGTCCAGGCCCGGAGCCTTGAGGAAGGCGACCTTATCCTTAGGCGTGTTCAATCCGCCAAGGGTACCAACAAGTTGATGCTGAAGTGGGAAGGCCCTTACCGGGTAGTATGAGTCACCAGACCTGGCACAGTCTGTCTGGAGACCGAAGATGGCATCAAAATGCAAAACTCGTGGAATATTGAGCATCTTCGTAAGTTCTACCTGTAAGGCGCGGCTGCCGGGCCCAGCCCTGGCAGCTACCCTTTTGTACAAGCCTTGCCGATGCGCATGTAACCCTTTGTACAAAGCTAGGAGCAAACCCTGAGCACGGATAATAAAACGAAGCACTAGCGCCCTAAAAACCTTCATGCATGATTAGTTTAGCATGAATTTGCCATGATCATTTAGATGAGATCATAAGCTGCCATGTTTTCCTCTATACTAACTACATGTCTCTTGCCGCGGACTCAATCCCGAAAAGGAGAAGTGGAAATAGGCTTACATATTGATCTCCAACAGGCCAAATAGACAAGTGTTCTCCAAGATATCCATAATGTGCTTCTGTAAGAAAAAAACTTGTGCGTAGAAAAACCTTGTCACTTTTGAAACATTTGTGCTCCCATCCTGAGATTCGAACATTATCTCGGTTGGGATGGTTGTGGAGGCATTTGATAGAAGAAGTCTGACAAGGGGTCGGTTCCCTTCTAGAGTTTTGAGCCCGGCAGGACAAGCCCCGCGGCAAATGAAGGAAGGAACCGGCAGGAGCTTGCTGGAGAAACTTGTTTACTTAAAAGTATAGAGGCATTTCTCCTCTGCATGGAAGTAGTACATGCACAAGTGCCCGACAAATATGTATTTTTTCATTCATACGCAGATAAGCAAGTACGAACCTTATAGAGTACAAATATGGATAAAAGAGATTACATATTTAAGACTAAAGCTTGGCAAGTGCCTACATGTTTTAGATTAAAAAACGATAAGTGCCCTGTAATCCCTTTCTTGTCCCTCTCCTCCTAGGAACTACAAAGGGAAGAAAAGAGGGCAAAAGGAGCATCTGGGCAGAAACCCAGCCTGGCCCTGTCAGGGCCTGCAGGACGCATCCTGACAAGATCGGGAGTGCACGGATGAAGGCGAGGGACGGAGAGAGCGGCTAGGCGATGCCCTGGTCACCGCCACCAGGGCTAGCAGGACGCGGCAATGTGGACGTCGGCAGGGAAGACGAAACCGGAGTCCACAGGGAAGCCTGTTGAGGCCCAGCTAGAAGACTGCTGGAGGAGGTGGAGACACCATCCACACCCAACCCCCTGGCAAATCGCCTTGCCAGGGAGAAGATGCAGGTGCAGATGGTGGTGCTGCCAGCCCCCTGCTGACGATGACGGTGTGGCTGGTGTATGATACATCTCCAATGTATCTATAATTTTTGATTGTTCTATTCTGTTATATTATCATTCTTGGATGTTTTATAATCATTTTATATCAGTTTTTTGGTACTAACCTATTGACATAGTGCCAAGTGCCAGTTGCTATTTTTTGCATGTTTTTTACATCGCGGGTAATCAATATCAAACGGAGTCCAAACGCAGCGAAACTTTTTATGGATTTTTCAGACCAGAAGACATCCAATGGGCTGGAGAAGCGCCTGGTGGGTTGTGCCCACCTCGGGTGCCCCCCGAACCACCTCTTTGCTCTATAAATACCCCAATATTCCAGAAACCCTAGGGGAGTTGACGAAAATCAATTCCAGCTGCCGTAGATTCCAGAACCACCAGATCCAATCTAGACACCATCACAGAGGGGTTCACCACTTCCATTGGTGCCTCTCCAATGATGCGTGATTAGTTCTTTGTAGACCTTCAGGTCCGTAGTTAGTAGCTAGATGGCTTCCTCTCTCTCTCGCTTTATTCTCAATACAATGGTCTCTTGGAGATCCATATGATGCAACTCTTTTTGCGGTGTGTTTGTTGGGAACCGACACGTATTTATCTTGCAATGGGAAGAGGTTTTGTTTGGCCAACTTGATCTCTTATATGCATGATTGCTTATAGCCTCATATATCTTCTCCGATATTTGGGTTTTGTTTGGCCAACTTGATCTATTTATCTTGCAATGGGAAGAGGTGTTGTGTAGTGGGTTCGATCTTACAGTGCTTTATCCCAGTGACAGAAGGGGAACCGATACGTATTTATCTTGCAATGGGAAGAGGTTTTTTTTTGCCAACTTGATCTTATATGCATGATTGCTCATAGCCTCATATATCTTCTCTGATATTTGGGTTTTGTTTGGCCAACTTGATCTATTTATCTTGCAATGGGAAGAGGTGCTTTGTAGTGGGTTTGATCTTACACTACTTGATCCCAGTGACAGAAGGGGAACCGACACGTATGTATCATTGCTACTAAGGATAAAATGATGGGGTCCATTTCTACATAAATAGATCTTGTCTACAGTTGGGGAACGTAGCAATAATTCAAAAAAAATCCTATGTGTCACCAAGATCAATCTAGGAGATGCTACCAACGAGAGAGAGGGAGTGCATCTTCATACCCATGAAGATCACTAAGCGGAAGCGTTGCAAGAACGCGGTTGGTGGAGTCGTACACGCAGCGATTCATATCGCGGTCAATTCTAATCTAAGCACCAAACAACGGCGCCTCCGCACGTACAGCCCGGGGACGTCTCCTCCTTCTTGATCCATCAAGGGGAGAGGAGAAGTTGAGGGAGAACTCCGACAGCACGACGGCCTGATGGTGATGGAGCTCGTGGTTCTCCAGCAGAGCTTCGCCAAGCGCGATGGAGGAGGAGGAGGTGTTGGAGAGGTGGAGAGCTGCGCCAGGGGAAGGGTATGGCTGCCACCCCCCACTATATATAGGGGCAAGGGAGAGGGGGGCGGCAGCCAAGGGGAGGCTTTCCCCCCAAGCCAGGTGGGGGGCGCCCCCTCTAGGGTTTCCCCCAACCCTAGGCGCATGGATGATACGTCTCCAACGTATCTATAATTTTTGATTGCTCCATGCTATATTATCTACTGTTTTGGACTATATTGGGCTTTATTTTCCACTTTTATATTATTTTTGGGACTAACCTATTAACTGGAGGCCCAGCCCAGAATTGTTGTTTTTGCCTATTTCAGTGTTTCGAAGAAACGGAATATCAAATGGAGTCCAAACGGAATGAAACCTTCGGGAACGTGATTTTCTCACCGAACCTGATCCAGGAGACTTGGACCCTACGCCAAGGCATCAGAGAGGCGGTCACAAGGGTGGGGGGCGCCCCCCCTACGGCGCGCCCCCCTGCCTCGTGGGCCCCTCGGAGCTCCACCGACGTACTCCTTCATCCTATATATACCTACGTACCCCCAAACGATCAGAACAGGAGCCAAAAACCTAATTCCACCACCGCAACTTTTTGTATCCACGAGATCCCATCTTGGGGCCTGTTCTAGAGCTCCGCCGGAGAGGGCCGTCATCACGGAGGGCTTCTACATCATCATAGCCTCTCCGATGAAGTGTGAGTAGCTTACCTCAAACCTTCGGGTCCATAGTTAGTAGCTAGATGGCTTCTTCTCTCTTTTCGGATCTCAATACAAAGTTCTCCCCCTCTCTTGTGGAGATCTATTCGATGTAATCTTCTTTTTGCGGTGTGTTTGTTGAGACCGATGAATTGTGGGTTTATGATCAAGTCTATCTATGAACAATATTTGAATCTTCTCTGAATTCTTTTATGTATGATTGGTTATCTTTGCAAGTCTCTTCGAATTATCTGTTTGGTTTGGCCAACTAGATTGGTAGTTCTTGCCATGGGAGAAGTGCTTAGCTTTGGGTTCGATCTTGCGGTGTCCTTTCCCAGTGATAGAAGGGGCAGCAAGGCACGTATTGCATCGTTGCCATCGAGGATAACAAGATGGGGTTTATTTCATCTTGCATGAATTTATCTCTCTACATCATGTCATCTTGCTTAAGGCGTTACTCTGTTTTTAACTTAATACTCTAGATGCATGCTGGATAGCGGTCGATGAGTGGAGTAATAGTAGTAGATGCAGAATCGTTTCGGTCTACTTGTCATGGACGTGATGCCTATATACATGATCATGCTTAGATATTCTCATAACTATGCTCAATGCTGTCAATTGCTCAACAGTAATTTGTTCACCCACCGTAGAATACTTATGCTCTTGAGAGAAGCCACTAGTGAAACCTATGGCCCCCGGGTCTATTCTCATCATATCAATCTCCATCACTTTAATCTTGCTTTTTTACTTTGCCTTTTACTTTTCACTTTGCATCTCTATACCAAAAATACCAAAAATATTATATCTATCAGATCTCACGCTCGTAAGTGACCGTGAAGGGATTGACAACCCCTAATCGCGTTGGTTGCGAGTAGCTATCGTTTTGTGCAGGTACGAGGGACTTGAGTGTGGCCTCCTACTGGATTGATACCTTGGTTCTCAAAAACTGAGGGAAATACTTACGCTACTCTGCTGCATCATCCCTTCCTCTTCGGGGAAAACCAACGCAAGCTCAAGAGGTAGCAAGAAGGATTTCTGGCGCCGTTGCCGGGGAGTCTACGCAAAAAGTCAACATACCAAGTACCCATCATAATCCCTATCTCTCGCATTACATTATTTGCCATTTGCCTCTCGTTTTCCTCTCCCCCACTTCACCCTTGCCATTTTATTCGCCCTCTCTCTCTCTATCCTCCCTCTCTTTTCCACTTGCCTTTTTGTTTGCTCGTGTGTTAGATTGCTTGTTTGTCGCGATGGCTCAAGATACTACCAAATTGTGTGACTTCACCAATACCAATAATAATGATTTACTTAGCACTCCGATTGCTCCTCTTGCCAATACTGAATCTTGTGAAATCAATACTGCTTTGTTGAATCTTGTTATGAAAGATCAATTCGCCGGCCTTCCTACTGAAGATGCCGCTACGCATCTGAATAGCTTCGTTGATTTATGTGATATGCAAAAGAAAAAGGATGACGATAATGATGTCGTTAAATTGAAGCTATTTCCTTTTTCGCTTAGAGATCATGCTAAAGCTTGGTTTTCGTCTTTGCCTAAAAATAGTATTGATTCTTGGAACAAGTGCAAAGATGCTTTTATCTCTAAGTATTCCCCTCCCGCTAAGATCATCTCTCTTAGAAACGATATTATGAACTTTAAGCAACTTGATCATGAACATGTTGCACAAGCTTGGGAGAGAATGAAATTAATGATACGTAATTGCCCTACTCATGGTTTGGATTTGTGGATGATTATACAAAATTTTTATGCCGGATTGAATTTTGCTTCTAGAAATCTTTTAGATTCGGCCACGGGAGGCACTTTTATGGAAATCACTTTAGGAGATGCTACTAAACTCCTAGATAATATTATGGTTAATTATTCTCAATGGCATACTGAAAGATCATCTAATAAAAAAGTGCATGCGATAGAAGAAATCAATGTTTTGAGTGGAAAGATGGATGAACTTATGAAATTATTTGCTACTAAGAGTGTTTCTTCTGATCCTAATGATATGCCTTTGTCTACTTTGATTGAGAATAACAATGAATCTATGGATGTGAATTTTGTTGGTAGGAATAATTTTGGTAACAACGCTTATAGAGGGAATTTTACTCCTAGGCCATATCCTAGTAATCCTTCTAATAATTATGGGAATCCTACAACAACTCTTATGGAAATTATAATAAGATGCCCTCTGAATTTGAGAATAGTGTTAAAGAGTTTACGAATTCACAAAAGAATTTTAATGCTTTGCTTGAAGAGAAATTACTTAAAGTTGATGATTTGGCTAGGAACATTGGTAAATTTCTCTTGAGATTGATTCTTTAAAGATTAGATCTATTCCTCCTAAGCATGATATCAATGAGTCTCTCAAAGCCATGAGAATTTCCATTGATGAGTGCAAGGAAAGAACCGCTAGGATGCGTGCTTCCAAAGATGCCTTTATTAAAGCGTGTTCTTCCAATTCCTATGAAAATCAAGATGAAGATCTAAAAGTTATTGATGTGTATCCTATTAAATCTTTGTTTTGCAATATGAATCTTGATGAAACTGAATATGATCTTCCTTTACCTAGAAGGCGTTCTAAAAATTCGGAGTATTTAGATCTTTATGATGAAATTGATGAAAGTGGGATTGAAAGAAATAAAAATCTAGATGTTGCTAAACCCACTATATTGGATTTCAAGGAATTTAATTATGAAAGTTGCTCTTTAATTGATTGTATTTCCTTGTTGCAATCCGTGCTAAATTCTCCACATGCTTATAGTCAAAAGAAAGCCTTCACCGAACATATTGTTGATGCCTTGATGCAACCTTATGAAGAAAAACTTGAGTTGAAAGTTTCTATCCCTATAAAACTCTATGATGAGTGGGAACCAACTATTAAAATTAAAATTAAAGATCATGAGTTTTATGCTTTGTGTGATTTGGGTGCTAGTGTCTCCACTATTCCCAAGACTTTATGTGATTTGCTAGATTTCCGTAATTTTGATTATTGCTCTCTAAACTTGCATCTTGAGGATTCTACTATTAAGAAACCTATGGGAAGGATTAATGATGTTCTTATTGTTGCAAATAAGAATTATGTGCCCGTATATTTCATTGTTCTTGATATAGATTGCAATCCTTCTTGCCCTATTATTCTTGGTAGACCTTTCCTTAGAACGGTTGGTGCGATTATGGATATGAAGGAAGGGAATATTAGATTTCAATTTCCATTGAAAAGGGCACGGAACACTTTCCAAGAAAGAAAATAAAATTGCCATATGAAACTATCATGAGAGCCACTTATGGATTGCCTACCAAAGATGGCAATACCTAGATCTATCCTCGCTTTTATGCCTAGCTAGGGGCGTTAAACGATAGTGCTTGTTGGGAGGCAACCCAATTTTATTTTTATTCCTTCCCTTTTGCTCCTGCTTAGTAATAAATAAATTATTTAGCCTCTGTTTTGGTTGTGTTTTTTGTGTTTAATTAGTGTTTGTGCCAAGTAGAACCGTTGGGAAGACTTGGGGAAAGTCTTGTTGAGCTTGCTGTAAAAAACAGAAACTTAAGCGCTCACGAGAACTGCTTTCATTTTTATTTGGAGAGTGATATTTAGTTAAATTTTTTTGAAGATGATTAATAAATAAATTCCTCACGTCCAGCAATTTATTTTAGAATTTTTGGGGTTCCAGATCTTGCGCTAGCTACAGATTACTACAGACTGTTCTGTTTTTGACAGATTCTGTTTTTCGTGTGTTGTTTGCTTATTTTGATGAATCTATGGTTAGTAAAATAGTTTATAATCCATAGAGAAGTTGTAATACAGTAGGTTTAACACCAATATAAATAAAGAATGAGTTCATTACAGTACCTTGAAGTGGTCTTTTGTTTTCTTTCGCTAACGGAGCTCACAAGTTTTCTACTTTAAGTTTTGTGTTGTGAAGTTTTCAGGTTTTGGGTGAATTCTTTTGATGGATTATGGAACATGGAGTGGCAAGATACTAAGCTTGGGGATGCCCATGGCACCCCCAAGATAATCCAATGACAGCAAAAAGTCAAAGCTTGGGGATGCCCCGGAAGGCATCCCCTCTTTCGTCCACTTCCATCGGTAATTTACTTGGAGCTATATTTTTATTCACCAACATGATATGTGTTTTGCTTGGAGCGTCTTGTATTATTTTTGTCTTTGTGTTTTAGTATGCCAAAATCATACTTGATGTACACACCTTTGAGAGAGCCATACATGAATTAAAATTTGATAGAATACTCTATGTGCTTCACCTATATCTTTTGAGCTAAGTAGTTTTGCTCTATGTGCTTCACTTATATCTTTTGAGCGTTATAATTTTGCTCTATGTGCTTCACTTAGATCTTTTAGAGCACGGTGGTGGATTTGTTTTAAAGAAACTATTGATCTCTCATGCTTCACTTAAATTATTTTGAGAGTCTCTTAATAGCATGGTAATTTGCTTAATAATAATATGCTTGGTATTCAAGATTTGTGAAACTTTCTTTTGAGTGTGTTGAATACTAAGAAAAGATTGAAGCATGATAATTGTTTTGAGATATGGAGGTGATAATATTAAAGTCATGCTAATTGAGTAGTTGTGAATTTAAAGAATACTTGTGTTAAAGTTTGTGATTCCCGTAGCATGCACGTATGGTGAATCGTTATGCGATGAAGTCGGAGCATGATTTATTTATTGATTGTCTTCCTTATGAGTGGCGGTCGGGGACGAGCGATGGTCTTTTCCTACCAATCTATCCCCCTAGGAGCATGCGCGTAATACTTTGCTTTGATAACTTCTAGAATTTTGCAATAAGTATATGAGTTATTTATGACTAATGTTGAGTCCATGGATTATACGCACTCTCACCCTTCCACCTTTGCTAGCCTCTCTAATACCCCGCACCTTTCGCCGGTATCATACACCTACCATATACCTTCCTCAAAAAAGCCACCATACCTACCTATCATGGCATTTCCATAGCCATTCCGAGATATATTGCCATGCAACTTTCCACCGTTCCATTTATTATGACACACTCCATCATTGTCATATTGCATACCCCGGTACACTGCCGGAGGCATTCATATAGAGTCATATTTTGTTCTAACTATCGAGTTATAATTGTTGAGTTGTAAGAAAAATAAAAGTGTGATGATCATCATTATTAGAGCATTGTCCCAGTGAGGAAAGGATGATGGAGACTATGATTCCCCCACAAGTCGGGATGAGACTCCGGACGAAAAAAAGAGAGGCCAAAGAAGCCCAAATAAAAAGAGGCCATAAAAAAGAGAGAAAAGGCCCAAATAAAAAAATGATAGAAAAAGAGAGAAGGGACAATGTTACTAACCTTTTACCACACTCGTGCTTCAAAGTAGCACCCTGATGTTCATAGTAGAGAGTCTCTCATGTTATCACTTTCATATACTAGTGGGAATCTGTCATTATAGAACTTGGCTTGTATATTCCAATGATGGGCTTCCTCAAATTGCCCTAGGTCTTCATGAGCAAGCAAGTTGGATGCACACCCACTTAGTTTCTTTTTGAGCTTTCTTATACTTATAGCTCTAGTGCATCTGTTGCATGGCAATCCCTACTCACTCACATTGATATCTATTGATGGGCATCTCCATAGCCCGTTGATATGCCTAGTTGATGTGAGACTATCTTCTCCTTTTTTGTCTTCTCCACAACCACCATTCTATTCCACCTATAGTGCTATATCCATGGCTCACGCTCATGTATTGCGTGAAGATTGAAAAAGTTTTGAAAAATTTAGAGTATGAAACAATTGCTTGGCTTGTCATCGGGGTTGTGCATGATTTAAATACTTTGTGTCGTGAAGATAGAGCATAGCCAGACTATATGATTTTGTAGGGATAACTTTCTTTGGCCATGTTATTTTGAGAAGACATAATTGCTTTGTTAGTATGCTTGAAGTATTATTATTTTTATGTCAATATAAACTTTTGTCTTGAATCTTTCGAATCTGAATATTCATATCACAATTAAGAAGATTTGCATTGAAATTATGCCAAGTAGCACTCCGCATCAAAAATTCTATTTTTATCATTTACCTACTCGAGGACGAGCAGGAATTAAGCTTGGGGATGCCTGATATGTCTCCAACGTATTTATAATTTTTTATTGCTCCATGCTATATTATCTACTGTTTTGGACTATATTGGGCTTTATTTTCCACTTTTATATTATTTTGGGACTAACCTATTAACCGGAGGCCCAGGCCAGAATTGCTGTTTTTTGCCTATTTCAGTGTTTTGAAGAAACGGAATATCAAACGGAGTCCAAACGGAATGAAACCTTCGGGAATGTGATTTTCTCACCGAACGTGATCCAGGAGACTTGGACCCTACGCTAAGGCATCAGAGAGGTGGTCACGAGGGTGGGGGCGCCCCCCCTAGGGCGCGCCCCCTGCCTCGTGGGCCCCTCAGAGCTCCACCGACGTACTCCTTCCTCCTATATATACCTACGTACCCCCAAATGATCAGAACTGGAGCCAAAAACCTAATTCCACCATCGCAACTTTCTGTATCCACGAGATCCCATCTTGGGGCCTGTTCCGGAGCTCCGCCGGAGAGGGCCGTCATCACGGAGGGCTTCTACATCATCATAGCTTGTCTGATGAAGTGTGAGTAGTTTACCTCGGACCTTCGGGTCCATAGTTAGTAGCTAGATGGCTTTTTCTCTCTTTTTGGATCTCAATACAAAGTTCTCCCCCTTTCTTGTGGAGATCTATTCGATGTAATCTTCTTTTTGCGGTGTGTTTTTTCAGACCGATGAATTGTGGGTTTATGATCAAGTCTATCTATGAACAATATTTGAATCTTCTCTGAATTCTTTTATGTATGATTGGTTATCTTTGCAAGTCTCTTCGAATTATCCATTTGGTTTGGCCAACTAGATTGGTAGTTCTTGCCATGGGGGAAGTGCTTAGCTTTGGGTTTGATCTTGCGGTGTCCTTTCCCAGTGACAGAAGGGGCAGCAAGGCACGTATTGCATCGTTGCCATCGAGGATAACAAGATGGGGTTTATTTCATATTGCATGAATTTATCTCTCTACATCATGTCATCTTGCTTAAGGCGTTACTCTGTTTTTAACTTAATACTCTAGATGCATGCTGGATAGCGGTTGATGAGTGGAGTAATAGTAGTAGATGCAGAATCGTTTTGGTTTACTTGTCACGGACGTGATGCCTATATACATGATCATGCCTAGATATTCTCATAACTATGCTCAATTCTCTCAATTGCTCAACAGTAATTTGTTCACCCACCGTAGAATACTTATGCTCTTGAGAGAAGCCACTAGTGAAACCTATGGCCCCCGGGTCTATTCTCGTCATATCAATCTCCATCACTTTAATCTTGCTTTTTTACTTTGCCTTTTACTTTTCACTTTGCATCTCTATACCAAAAATACCAAAAATAGTATATCTATCAGATCTCACTCTCGGAAGTGACCATGAAGGGATTGACAACCCCTAATCATGTTGGTTGCGAGTAGCTATCGTTTTGTGCAGGTACGAGGGACTTGAGCGTGGCCTCCTACTGGATTGATACCTTGGTTCTCAAAAACTGAGGGAAATACTTACGCTACTCTGCTGCATCATCCCTTCCTCTTCGGGGAAAACCAACGCAAGCTCAACAGGTAGCAATGGACCCTAGGGGGGAGTTGGCGCCCAACCCACCTAGGGGCTGGTTCCCCTCTATATTCAGCCCATAGGGCCCTCCGGGGCAGGTGGACCCTCCCGGTGGACCCCCGGAACCCCTTCACTGGTCCCGGTACAATACAAGTTGTAACGCCCGGATAATTAGGCTACAGTAAAACTCTCCTAATGATGCCAAGTCATCTGTGGTTACTGTTGCTAAACTTCCGTTAGTTCAAACCATTTCAAAATTCAAATTCAAATTAATGTCAACAACAAAAGTTTTCAAAAATTGAAACAAAAATGTTCGGTGGTTGCAGAATATTACAAGGGTAATTATGGTGCAGCAAACATATTTTTAGAAAATGCCTAAATGATTTAAAATGAAATAAAACAGAATAGAAAATAAGTAAAAAGAAAGAAAATACAAAAAAAGAAAAGAAAAACTAAAACTAAAACTAGAAAAGGGGGAGAAAGCACCCCCCACTGGGCTTTGGCCTAGCAGGCCATTGGGCCACCCACCTGGCCGGCCCACCCCTGCACCCCATAACCCCCCCACTGCCCCGAAACCCTAGCCCCACCGACACCCACTCCCCCACTTCCCCCCCACCCACCCATGACGCGCCCCTCCCCCGATCCGATCTGGATCGGGGCACGAACTGCCCCCCCTCGCTCGTCGCTGTCGAACGCCAGCGCCCCGCCTGGACCTCGCCGGACTTCCCCACCGTCCTGCTACCTTCTACGCGCGACATCCCCGACCTCCACCTCGCGCCTCGCTGCCACTCCCCTACCGGCGGGTGGCGCCCGCCACCTCCTGCCCACGCGCCCGTTTAGGCCCCCTCTGGGCATATGACATGGGGGCCCCACCCCAGAACGTATTTAAAAAAATAAAAAAAATTAATTAATTAATCAATTAATTAAAGAATTAATTAACTTAATTAATTTTGATTAATTAAACTAAAACAACTAATTAAGCCTAACTAATTAACCTAATCCCTAATTAACTAAAACAGTCAATGACAGGGGGGTCCCACCCCTGTTGACCAGTCAAACGTTGACTGGTCAACTGGGTCCCTCTGGCCCACCTGTCAGTCACTGGGTACACTTTTGTGTACACTGTGCTGGGTGCGCCTAGCAATTTAGCAATTATTTTCGAATTAAAAATAATTCCAGAAATTAATAAAATCTTTAGAAAATCATATCTTTTAATCCGTAACTCGGATTAAATTATTTTCAACATGAAAGTTGCTCAGAACGACAAGACGAATCCGGATACGCATCCCGTTCGTCCGCCACGCATCCCTAGCATAGCAAACACGCAACTTTCCCCCTCCGGTTCATCTGTCTGAAAACGTGAAACACCGGGAATACTTTCCCGGATGTTTTCCCCCTTCACCGGTACCACTTCGTACCGCGTTAGGGCACACCTAGCTTTATGCTTTGTCATGTCATGCATCGTCATGCATTTGTTTGCATTATATTTATTGTTTCTCCCCCCTCTTCTCTCGCTAGACACCGAGACCGACGCTGCTGCTACCCAGTACGACTACGGTGTTGTCGACCCCTCTCTCTTGCTAGAGCAACCAGGCAAGCCCCCCGCCCCCTTGATCACCAGATATCGCCTACTCTCCTCTATACTACTTGCATTAGAGTAGTGTAGCATGTTACTGCTTTCCGTTAATCCTATCCTGATGCATAGCCTATCATTGTTGCTACAACTATTGATACCTTACCTGCAATCCTAAATGCTTAGTTTAGGATGCTAGTTTCTCATCAGTGGCCATACATTCTTGTCCGTCTGCCATGCTATGCTATCGGGCCGTGATCACTCGGGAGTTGATCACGGGTATATACTTATACATAATATATGATACTAATGATGACTAAAGACGGGTCGGCTCGTAGGAGTACCCGCGAGTGATTCACGGATTGGGTCCGAAAGGACGTTTGTCTCGACGGCCCTCTGAGTGGATCTTTGTGGCGAAGCGACAGGGCAGGTTGAGACCACCTAGGAGAGAGGTGGGCCTGGCCCTGGTCGGCGTTTGCGGTTATTTCAAGATAACATGTTTAACGAGATCTTGGCATTTGATCTGAGTCTGGCTACTGGCCTATACGCATTAACCATCTACGCGGGGACAGTTATGGGCACCCGACATCGTGGTATCAGTCGAAGCCTTCGTGATGTCAGCGACTGAGCAGCGCGTGTCGGATTGGACTGGAACGCCTGCTAGGCTAGGTCTGCTTTCGGCCGCGTTCGCAACATGCAGGTGTGCAAAGGGCGATGGACCCAGACCCCTACGCCATAGGATTTAGACCGGCGTGCTGACCTCTCTGTTGTGCCTAGATAGGGCTGCGACGTGTTGATCTTCCGAGGCCGGGCATGACCCAGAAAAGTGTGTCCGGCCAAATGGGATCGAGCGTGTTGGGTTATGTAGTGCACCCCTGCAGGGAAGTTGATCTATTCGAATAGCCGTGTCCCTCGGTAAAAGGACGACCCGGAGTTGTACGTTGACCTTATGACAACTAGAACTGGATACTTAATAAAACACACCCTTCCAAGTGCCAGATACAACTGGTGATCACTCTCTCACAGGGCGACGAGGGGAGGATCATCGGTTAGGATTATTCTACACGATGCTACTTGGTGAACTTACCATCTACTCTCTTCTCCTGCTGCAAGATGGAGGTTACCAGAAGCGTAGTCTTCGAAAGGACTAGCTATCCCCCTCTTATTCCGGCATTCTGCAGTTCAGTCCACATATGATACCCTTATTCCATTTGATACCAATGCATACATATGTAGTGTAGCTCCTTGCTTGCGAGTACTTTGGATGAGTACTCATGGTTGCTTTTCTCCCCCTTTTCCCCTTTCCTATATCCGATTGCTGCAACCAGACGTTGGAGTCCAGGAGCCAGACGCCACCGTTGATGATGACTACTACTACTACTCGGGAGGTGCCTACTACTACATGCAGCCCGCTGACGACGGCTAGGAGTAGTTAGGAGGATCCCAGGCAGGAGGCATGCGCCTCGTTCGATCTGTATCCCCGTTTGTGCTAGCCATCTTATGGCAACTTGTTTAACTTATGTCTGTACTCATATATTGTTGCTTTCGCTGACTCGTCTATGATCGAGCTCTTGTATTCGAGCCTTCGAGGCCCCTGGCTTGTAATATGATGCTTGTATGACTTATTTTATTTGTAGAGTTGTGTTGTGATATCTTCCCGTGAGTCCCTAATCTTGATCGTACACATTTGCGTGTATGATTAGTGTACGATTGAATCGGGGGCGTCACAAGTTGGTATCAGAGTCGACTGCCTGTAGGAATCCCCCTTCCACACTTCTTGGCCGAAGTCGAGTCTAGACATTGCAAAACTTTTACTAACATGGTTGTGCGGCTTATGGGCCCACGTTGCCATCTGGGTGGTATTAGGATCTTTTACTCCTCGATCCTTACTCTGGGACTCTGAACTCTCTCCTACTCGGGTTAAACGATTTTACTAACTTTAACATTAGGATCCCGTGACCACGTTCACCCCAAAGTTGGATAAGCCCTAGCTATTCATTAGAGTAGTATATTGAATTATCCACACTGTCAGTTGACTCCTTTGAAACATCTTTGTTTTCAGATGGAACCCATGAGACAGGTCGTGCGCCACACGACGGCCATTGGTGCCTCAGGATCACCTGTTGTGTTGGTTGAGATGATGACCTATCTGGGTTATCACTGGCACCCTGAGTACACCGTCTATGAGGAGTATCGGGACTTCAACCAGGAACAGTACCGTGCCATCGTCCACCTCTACTCTCGGGAGTATGACTCCACTATCGTGCTGCACACTACTCATGGTGTTGGAGTGACTAGCGACATGGCGGTCCACGATGCTGCTTATGCTGCTCTGACACGTCTTCGTGGAGAGTATCAGGAGTTGGACACCTCCCCCTTCAGACACATTGCTATCGCATCCGATGTTGGTGTGGAGGGATACTACACTGTTGCCTACTCCACTGTCACCCGAGCGCCCTTCTACCATCAGAACCTGGTTCTGCATGCTGATGGGCTGGATAGAGCTAACCGAGCTCTTCGCCGAGCTGTACACCAACCGTCAGCACCTGTACCGTGCTCTGATGTTGTTGCACCCCTCTGTCCGATCTGGTGATCTGTCGCATTCTGCGATCTATCCTGCCAGGACCGTGATGCCCCAGGGCGTCGGCTGGCCAGATGTGGGAGGCTACTCTCCTGCACTTGGTCCTCTCCTGCCACCTACGCGTCGGGTTCTGCACCAGAGTATCCGCGGACCCCAGGCTACTCGCTTGGAGGTCTTCCCTTCGCGTCACTACCAGCTGTCAGGCTACACCTACCTCCGCGGTACCGCGTGGGACTGATGTAGACTTGCTTGTTAGTGTTAGATGCATTCGCCGCGAGTCTGCGTGCCGCCTATGATGTATTAGTCTATGTATTGATCTCTGTGTACCGAACTCTATGCATGATCTCTTTTGTAAGATATGCCGACTACTATGTAGTATCTATCATGCTACTTTCATTGTGCATGTTTCATCATGAATGATTCTTGTCTTTGCAAATTTCTCAATGCTGAACTACCCCTGTTATATATTAGCAGGATGGTTAGACCAGGTGGTCATGGACGTCGTGGCAACCTCCCACCACCGCCTGAGTACATGGCTGGTATGATCCAACAGCTTGAGATGAATCGCCAGTTCATGGAGAATATGATGGCTCAGTTTCCTCGCCCCAATATGAACCAGCAGCCAACTGTTGGGGAACGTAGCAGAAAACAAAAAATTTCCTATGGTTTCACCAAGATCCATCTATGAGTTCATCTAGCAACGAGTGATTGGATTGCATCTACATACCTTTGTAGATCACGCGCGGAAGCGTTCAAAGAACGGGGATGAGGAAGGCGTACTCGACGTGATCCAAATCACCGGAGATCCTAGCACCGAACGGACGGCACCTCCACGTTCAACACACGTACGGTCAGCGTAACATCTCCTCCTTCTTGATCCAGCAAGGGGAGAGGAGAGGTTGAGGAAGATGGCTCCAGCAGCAGCACGACGGCGTGGTGTTGATGGAGCTGCAGTACTCCGGCAGGGCTTCGCCAAGCACTATGGAGGAGGAGGATGTGTTGGAGAGGGAGAGGGAGGCACCAAAGATGTCTTCTGAAAATCCCTCCTTCCCCCACTATATATAGGGAGTCCAAGGGGGGGGGCGCCGGCCCTAGGAGATCCAATCTCCTAGGGGGGTGCGGCCAAGGGAGGAATCCCTCCCCCCCCCAAGGCACCTAGGGGGTGCCTTCCCCCTTTGGGACTCTTCCCTCCTTGAACCCTAGGCGCATGGGCCTCTTGGGGCTGGTGCCCTTGGCCCATGTAGGCCAAGGCGCAACCCCTACAGCCCATGTGGCCCCCCGGGGCAGGTGGCCCCACCCGGTGGACCCCCGGGACCCTTCCGGTGGTCCCGGTACAATACCGGTGACCCCGAAACTTGTCCCGATGCCCGAAATAGCACTTCCTATATATAATTCTTTACCTCCGGACCATTCCGGAACTCCTCGTGACGTCCGGGATCTCATCCGGGACTCCGAACAACATTCGGGTTACTGCATATACATATCCCTACAACCCTAGCGTCACCGAACCTTAAGTGTGTAGACCCTACGGGTTCGGGAGACATGTAGACATGACCGAGAGCTCTCCGGTCAATAACCAACAGCGGGATCTGGATACCCATGTTGGCTCCCACATGCTCCTCGATGATCTCATCGGATGAACCACGATGTCGAGGATTCAAGCAACCCCGTATACAATTCCCTTTGTCAATCGATATGTTACTTGCCCGAGATTCGATCGTCGGTATCCCAATACCTCGTTCAATCTCGTTACCGGCAAGTCACTTTACTCGTACCGTAATGCATGATCCCGTGACCAGACACTTGGTCACTTTGAGCTCATTATGATGATGCATTACCGAGTGGGCCCAGTGATACCTCTCCGTCATACGGAGTGACAAATCCCAGTCTTGATCCGTGTCAACCCAACAGACACTTTCGGAGATACCCGTAGTCTTACCTTTATAGTCACCCAGTTACGTTGTGACGTTTGGTACACCCAAAGCACTCCTACGGTATCCGGGAGTTACACGATCTCATGGTCTAAGGAAAAGATACTTGACATTGGATAACTCTAGCAAACGAACTATACGATCTTATGCTATGTTTAGGATTGGGTCTTGTCCATCACATCATTCTCCTAATGATGTGATCTCGTTATCAATGACATCCAATGTCCATAGTCAGGAAACCATGACTATCTGTTGATCAACGAGCTAGTCAACTAGAGGCTTACTAGGGACATGTTGGTGTCTATTATTCACGCATGTATTACGATTTCCGAATAACACAATTATAGCATGAATAAAGACAATTATCATGAACAAGGAAATACAATAATAATGCTTTTATTATTGCCTCTAGGGCATATTTCCAACAGTCTCCCACTTGCACTAGAGTCAATAGTCTAGTTACATTGTGATGAATCGAACACCCATGGAATTCTGGGGTTGATCATGTTTTGCTCTAGGGAGAGGTTTAGTCAACGGATCTGCTACATTCAGGTTCGTATGTACTTTACAAATATCTATGTCTCCATCTTGAACATTTTCACGAATGGAGTTGAAGCGACGCTTGATGTGCCTTGTCTTCTTGTGAAACCTGGGTTCCTTGGCAAGAGCAATAGCTCCAGTGTTGTCACAGAAGAGCTTGATCGGCCCCGACGCATTGGGTATGACTCCTAGGTCGGTGATGAACTACTTCACCCAAATTGCTTCATGTGCTGCCTCCGAGGCTGCCATGTACTCCGCTTCACATGTAGATCCCGCCACGACGCTCTGCTTGCAACTGCACCAGCTTAATGCCCCACCATTCAAAATATACACGTATCCGGTGTGTGACTTAGAGTCATCCAGATATGTGTCGAAGCTAGCGTCGACGTAACCCTTTACGACGAGCTCTTCGTCACCTCCATAAATGAGAAACATTTCCTTAGTCCTTTTCAGGTACTTCAGGATATTCTTGACCGCTGTCTAGTGTTCCTTGCCGGGATTACTTTGGTTCCTTCCTACCAAACTTACGGCAAGGTTTACATCAGGTCTGGTACACAGCATGGCATACATAATAGAACCTATGGCTGACGCATAGGGGATGACACTCATCTCTTCTATATCTTCTGCCGTGGTCGGACATTGAGCTGAGCTCAATTTCACACCTTGCAACATAGGCAAGAACCCCTTCTTAGACTGATCCATATTGAACTTCTTCAATATCTTATCAAGGTATGTGCTTTGTGAAAGACCTATGAGGCGTCTTGATCTATCTCTATAGATCTTGATGCCTAATATATAAGCAGCTTCTCCAAGGTCCTTCATTGAAAAACTCTTATTCAAGTAGGCCTTAATGCTATCCAAGAGTTCTATATCATTTCCCATCAAAAGTATGTCATCTACATATAATATGAGAAATGCTACAGAGCTCCCACTCACTTTCTTGTAAACGCAGGCTTCTCCATAAGTCTGCGTAAACCCAAACACTTTGATCATCTCATCAAAGTGAATGTTCCAACTCCGAGATGCTTGCACCAGCCCATAAATCGAGCGTTGGAGCTTGCACACCTTGTCAGCATTCTTAGGATCGACAAAACCTTCCGGCTGCATCATATACAATTCTTCCTTAAGGAAACCATTAAGGAATGCCGTTTTGACGTCCATTTGCCATATCTCATAATCGTAGAAAGCGGCAATTGCTAACATGATTCGGACGGACTTTAGCTTCGCTACCGGTGAGAAAGTCTCGTCGTAGTCAACCCCTTGAACTTGTCGATAACCCTTAGCGACAAGCCGAGCTTTATAGATGGTCACATTACAATCCGCGTCTGTCTTCTTCTTAAAGATCCATTTATTTTCTATGGCTCGCCGCTCAACGGGCAAGTCAGTCAAAGTCCATACTTCGTTTTCATACATGGATCCTATCTCGGATTTCATGGCTTCTAGCCATTTGTCGGAATCCGGGCCCGCCATCACTTCTTCATAGTTTGAAGGTTCACCGTTGTCTAACAACATGATTTCCAAGACAGGGTTGCCGTACCAATCTGGTGCGGAACGTGTCCTTGTGGACCTTCGAATTTCAGTAGGAGCTTGATCAGAAGTATCTTGATCATCATCATTAACTTCCTTTCTAGTCGGTGCAGGCACCTCAGGAACATTTTCTTGAGTTGCGCCATTTGCCGGTTCAAGAGGTAATACTTCATCAAGTTCTACTTTCCTCCCACTTACTTCTTTCGAGAGAAACTCTTTCTCCAGAAAGGATCCATTCTTGGCCACAAAGATCTTGCCTTCAGATCTGAGGTAGAAGGTATACCCAATAGTTTCTCTAGGGTATCCTATGAAGACGAATTTTTCCGACTTGGGTTCGAGCTTTTCAGGTTGAAGTTTCTTGACATAAGCATCGCATCCCCCAAACTTTTAGAAACGACAGCTTAGGTTTCTTCCCAAACCATAATTCATACGGTGTCGTCTCAACGGATTTCGACGGAGCCCTATTTAAAGTGAATGCGGCAGTCTCTAAAGCATACCCCCAAAAAGATAGCAGTAAATCGGCAAGAGACATCATAGATCGCACCATATCTAATAGAGTGCGATTACGACGTTCGGACACACCATTACGCTGAGGTGTTCCAGGCGGCGTGAGTTGTGAAACTATTCCACATTTTCTTAAGTGTGTGCCAAACTCGTGACTCAAGTATTCTCCTCCACGATCTGATCACAGGAACTTGATTTTCCTGTCACGTTGATTCTCAACCTCACTCTGAAATTCCTTGAACTTTTCAAAGGTTTCAGACTTGTGTTTCATTAAGTAGACATACCCATATCTACTCAAGTCATCAGTGAGGGTGAGAACATAACGATAGCCACCGCAAGCCTCAACACTCATTGGGCCGCACACATCAGTATGTATGATTTCCAATAAGTTGGTTGCTCGCTCCATTGTCCCTGAGAATGGAGTCTTGGTCATTTTACCCATGAGGCATGGTTCACACGTGTCAAATGATTCGTAATCAAGAGACTCTAAAAGTCTATCAGCATGGAGCTTCTTCATGCGTTTGACACCTATGTGACCAAGGCGGCAGTGCCACAAGTATGTGGGACTATCATCATCAATCTTACATCTTTTGGTACTCACACTATGAACGTGTGTAGCATCACGCTCGAGATTCATTAAGAATAAACCATTCACCATCGGAGCATGACCATAAAACATATCTCTCATATAAATAGAACAACCATTATTCTCGGATTTAAATGAGTAGCCATCTCGAATTAAACGAGATCCTGATACAATGTTCATGCTCAAAGCTGGCACTAAATAACAATTCTTAAGGTTTAAAACTAATCCCGAAGGAAAATGTAGAGGTAGCGTGCCGACGGCGATCACATTGACCTTGGAACCATTCCCGACGCGCATCGTCACCTCGTCCTTTGCCAGTCTCCGCTTATTCCGCAGCTCCTGCTTTGAGTTACAAATGTGAGCAACCGCACCGGTATCAAATACCCAGGAGCTACTACGAATACTGGTAAGGTACACATCAATTACATGTATATCACATATACCTTTCGTTTTGCCGGCCTTCTTGTCCGCTAAGTATTTAGGGCAGTTCCGCTTCCAATGACCACTTCCCTTGCAATAAAAGCACTCAGTCTCGGGCTTGGGTCCATTCTTTGGCTTCTTCCCGGCAGCTTGCTTACCGGGCGCGGCAACTCCCTTGCCGTCCTTCTTGAAGGCTTTCTTACCCTTGCCCTTCTTGAACTTAGTGGTTTTATTCACCATCAACACTTGATGTTCCTTTTTGACTTCTACCTCTGCTGATTTCAGCATTGCAAATACTTCAGGAATGGTCTTTTCCATCCCCTGCATATTGAAGTTCATCACAAAGCTCTTGTAGCTCGGTGGAAGGGACTGAAGGATTCTGTCAATGACCGCGTCATCCGGGAGATTAACTCCCAGCTGAGTCAAGAGGTTATGCAACCCAGACATAGTGAGTATGTGCTCACTGACAGAACTATTTTCCTCCATCTTACAACTGAAGAACTTGTCGGAGACTTGATATCACTTGACCCGGGCATGAGCATGGAAAACCATTTTCAGCTCTTCGAACATCTCATATGCTCCGTGTCTCTCAAAACGTTTTTGGAGCCCCGGCTCTAAGCTGTAAAGCATGCCGCACTGAACGAGGGAGTAGTCATCGGTACGTGCCTGCCAAGCGTTCATAATGTCTTGTTCTGCAGGGAGAACAGGTGCGTCACCTAGCGGTGCTTGTAGGACATAATCTTTCTTGGCAGCTATGAGGATGATCCTCAGGTTCCGGACCCAGTCCGTATAGTTGCTGCCATCGTCTTTCAGCTTGGTTTTCTCTAGGAACGCGTTGAAGTTGAGGACTACGTTGGCCATTTGATCTACAAGACATATTGTAAATATTTTAGACTAAGTTCATGATAATTAATTTCATCTAATCAAATTATTCAATGAACTCCCACTTAGATGGACATCCCTCCTGTAATCTAAGTATAACATGATCCGAGTTAACTAGGCCGTGTCCGATCATCACGTGAGACGGACTAGTCAACATCGGTGAACATCTTCATGTTGATCGTATCTTCTATACGACTCATGCTCGACCTTTCGGTCTTCTGTGTTCCGAGGCCATGTCTGTACATGCTAGGCTCGTCAAGTCAACCTAAGTGTTTGCATGTGTAAATCTGTTTTACACCCATTGTATGCGAACGTTAGAATCTAACACCCGATCATCACGTGGTGCTTTGAAACAACGTACTGTCGCAACGGTGCACAGTTAGGGGGAACACTTTCTTCAAATTATTATGAGGGATCATCTTATTTACTACCGTCGTTCTAAGCAAACAAGATGCAAAACATGATAAACATCGCATGCAATCAAATAATAATAGTGACATGATATGGCCAATATCACATAGCTCCTTTGATCTCCATCTTGGGGCTCCATGATCATCTTTTCACCGGCATGACACCATGATCTCCATCATCATGATCTCCATCATCGTGTCTCCATGAAGTTGCTCGCCAACTATTACTTCTACTACTACGGCTAACGCGTTTAGCAATAAAGTAAAGTAATTTACATGGCGTTTCTCAATGACACGCAGGTCATACAAAAAATAAAGACAACTCCTATGGCTCCTGCCGGTTGTCATACTCATCGACATGCAAGTCGTGATTCCTATTACAATAGCATGAACATCTCACACATCACATATATATCATTCATCATACATCACAACTTTGGCCATATCATATCACAAAGCACTTGCTGCAAAAACAAGTTAGACATCCTCTAATTGTTGTTGCAAGTTTTACGTGGCTGAAATAGGGTTCTAGCAAGAACGTTTTCTTACCTACGTGAAAGCCACAATGTGATTTGTCAACTTCTATTTACCCTTCATAAGGACCCTGTTCATAGAATCCGCTCCAACTAAAGTGGGAGAGACAGACACCCGCCAGCCACCTTATGCAACTTGTGCATGTTAGTCGGTGGAACCGGTCTCACGTAAGCGTACGTGTAAGGTTGGTCTGGGCCGCTTCATCCCACAATACCGTTGAAGCAAGATAAGACTAGTAGCAGCAAGAAAGTTGACAACATCTACGCCCACAACAAATTGTGTTCTACTCGCGCAAGAAGAACCACGCATAGACCTAGCTCATGATGCCACTATTGGGGAACGTAGCAGAAAACAAAAATTTTCCTACGGTTTCACCAAGATCCATCTATGAGTTCATCTAGCAACGAGTGATTGGATTGCATCTACATACCTTTGTAGATCACGCGCGGAAGCGTTCAAAGAACGGGGATGAGGAAGGCGTACTCGACGTGATCCAAATCACCGGAGATCCTAGCACCGAACGGACGGCACCTCCGCGTTCAACACACGTACGGTCAGCGTAACGTCTCCTCCTTCTTGATCCAGCAAGGGAAGAGGAGAGGTTGAGGAAGATGGCTCCAGCAGTAGCACGACGGTGTGGTGTTGATGGAGTTGCAGTACTCCGGCAGGGCTTCGCCAAGCACTATGGAGGAGGAGGATGTGTTGGAGAGGGAGAGGGAGGCACCAAAGATGTCTTCTGAAAAGCCCTCCTTCCCCCACTATATATAGGGAGTCCAAGGGGGGGCACCGGCCCTAGGAGATCCAATCTCCTAGGGGGGGTGCGGCCAAGGGAGGAATCCCTCCCCCCCAAGGCACCTAGGGGGTGCCTTCCCCCTTTGGGACTCTTCCCTCCTTGAACCCTAGGCGCATGGGCCTCTTGGGGCTGGTGCCCTTGGCCCATGTAGGCCAAGGCGCAACCCCTACAGCCCATGTGGCCCCCCGGGGCAGGTGGCCCCACCCGGTGGACCCCCGGGACCCTTCCAGTGGTCCCGGTACAATACCGGTGACCCCGAAACTTGCCCGATGCCCGAAATAGCACTTCCTATATATAATTCTTTACCTACGGACCATTCCGGAACTCCTCGTGACGTCCGGGATCTCATCCGGGACTCCGAACAACATTCAGGTTACTGCATATACATATCCCTACAACCCTAGCGTCACCGAACCTTAAGTGTGTAGACCCTACGGGTTCGGGAGACATGTAGACATGACCGAGATCGCTCTCCAGTCAATAACCAACAGCGGGATCTGGATACCCATGTTGGCTCCCACATGCTCCTCGATGATCTCATCGGATGAACCACGATGTCGAGGATTCAAGCAACCCCGTATACAACTCCCTTTGTCAATCGGTATGTTACTTGCCCGAGATTCGATCGTCGGTATCCCAATACCTCGTTCAATCTCGTTACCGGCAAGTCACTTTACTCGTACCGTAATGCATGATCCCGTGACCAGACACTTGGTCACTTTGAGCTCATTATGATGATGCATTACCGAGTGGGCCCAGTGATACCTCTCCGTCATACGGAGTGACAAATCCCAGTCTTGATCCGTGTCAACCCAACAGACACTTTCGGAGATACCCGTAGCATACCTTTATAGTCACCCAGTTACGTTGTGACGTTTGGTACACCCAAAGCACTCCTACGGTATCCGGGAGTTACACGATCTCATGGTCTAAGGAAAAGATACTTGACATTGGATAACTCTAGCAAACGAACTATACGATCTTATGCTATGTTTAGGATTGGGTCTTGTCCATCACATCATTCTCCTAATGATGTGATCTCGTTATCAATGACATCCAATGTCCATAGTCAGGAAACCATGACTATCTGTTGATCAACGAGCTAGTCAACTAGAGGCTTACTAGGGACATGTTGGTGTCTATTATTCACACATGTATTACGATTTCCGGATAACACAATTATAGCATGAATAAAGACAATTATCATGAACAAGAAAATATAATAATAATGCTTTTATTATTGCCTCTAGGGCATATGTCCAACACCAACCCCAGTAACTCTACAGGATTTCATGCGCCTGAACCCAACTGTGTACCGCAGCTCAACTCAGCCTCTGGATGCTGATGACTGGCTCCGTGACATCACCTATGAGATGGAGTCTGCTGATGTAGCCACTGCCATCTATGTCACCTTTGCTTCCTTCTTCCTAAAGGGACCCGCAGCTCAATGGTGGGACAGCCACATGCGTACTCTGCCAGTTGGAACAATCATCACCTGGCCAGACTTCCAAGCTGCCTTCCGTGCTCGCTTCATTCCTCAGGGAGTCATGGACCGTAAGAAGCGTGAGTTTCACAACCTCACCCAAGGCAACAAGACTGTTGA
>NC_053028.1:253323637-253349283 GCF_003073215.2 Triticum urartu | reverse complement strand
CCCATCTCGGTAGTTTGGCTTAGGGTTTAGGTCAAATGTGGATATGGGAAAGTAGTTGAGGGTTTTGGAGCATATCACTAAGCACATGAAGCAAGAGGCTCATTAAGCAACACCTCATCCCTCCTTGATAGTATTGGCTTTTCCTAAAGACTCAATGTGATCTTGGATCACTAAAATATAAAATGAAGAGTCTTGAGCTTTTGAGCTTGAGCCAATCCTTTGTCCTTAGCATTTTGAGGGTTCCACTTTCACATCCATGCCATGCCAATCATTGAGCTTTCCTGAAATAATCATCTTGGAATAGTATTAGCTCAATGAGCTATATGTTGTTATGAATTACCAAAACCACCTAGGGATAGTTGCACTTTCAATCTCCATCATCACGATCTCCATCATTGTGTCTCCATGAAGTTGCTCGCCAACTATTACTTCTACTACTATGGCTAACGCGCTTAGCAATAAAGTAAAGTAATTTACATGGCGTTTCTCAATGACACGCAGGTCATACAAAAAAATAAAGACAACTCCTATGGCTTCCTGCCGGTTGTTCATAACTCATCGAGCATGCAGTCGTGATTCCTATTACAATAGCAAACATCTCATACCATCACATATAGATCATTCATCATTCCATCACAACTTTGGCATATCATATCACAAAGCACTTGCTGCAAAAACAAGTAGACGTCCTCTAATTGTTGTTGCAAGTTTTACGTGGCTGAAATAGGGTTCTAGCAAGAACGTTTTCTTACCTACGTGAAAGCCACAACGTGATTTGTCAACTTCTATTTACCCTTCATAAGGACCCTATTCATCAAATCCGTTCCAACTAAAGTGGGAGAGAGACATCCGCCAGCCACCTTATGCAACTTGTGCATGTTAGTCGGTGGAACCGGTCTCACGTAAGCGTACGTGTAAGGTTGGTCCGGGCCGCTTCATCCCACAATACCGTTGAAGCAAGATAAGACTAGTAGCGGCAAGAAAGTTGACAACATCAACGCCCACAACAAATTGTGTTCTACTCGTGCAAGAGAACTACGCATAGACCTAGCTCATGATGCCATGGGGAACGTTGCAGAAAACAAAAAATTTTCCTACGGTTTCACCAAGATCCATCTATGAGTTCATCTAGCAACGAGTGATTGGATTGCATCTACATACCTTTGTAGATCACGCGCGGAAGCGTTCAAAGAACGGGGATGAGGAAGGCGTACTCGACGTGATCCAAATCACCGGAGATCCTAGCGCCGAACGGACGGCACCTCCGCGTTCAACACACGTACGGTCAGCGTAACGTCTCCTTCTTCTTGATCCAGCAAGGGGGAAGGAGAGGTTGAGGAAGATGGCTCCAAGCAGCACGACGGCGTGGTGGTGGTGGAGCTGCAGTACTCCGGCAGGGCTTCGCCAAGCACTATGGAGGAGGAGGAGGTGTTGGAGAGGGAGAGGGAGGCACCAAAGGCAGGGTCAGAAGTCCTCCATCTCCCCACTATATATAGGAGGGCCAAGGGGGGGCGCCGGCCCTAGGAGATCTAATCTCCTAGGGGGGTGCGGCCAAGGGGAGGAATCCCTCCTCCCCAAGGCACCTAGGAGGTGCCTTCCCCTTTTGGGACTCTTCCCCTCCTTGAAACCCCTAGGCGCATGGGCCTCTGGGGCTGGTGCCCTTGGCCCATGTAGGGCCAAGGCGCACCCCCTACAGCCCATGTGGCCCCCGGGGCAGGTGGCCCCACCCGGTGGACCCCCGGGACCCTTCCGGTGGTCCCGGTACAATACCGGTGACCCCGAAACTTGTCCCGATGGCCGAAACAAGCACTTCCTATATATAATTCTTTACCTCCGGACCATTCCGGAACTCCTCGTGACGTCCAGGATCTCATCCGGGACTCCGAACAACATTCGGGTTACTGCATATACATATCCCTACAACCCTAGCGTCACCGAACCTTAAGTGTGTAGACCCTACGGGTTCGGGAGACATGTAGACATGACCGAGATCGCTCTCCGGTCAATAACCAACAGCGGGATCTAGATACACATGTTGGATCCCACATGCTCCTCGATGATCTCATCGGATGAACCACGATGTCGAGGATTCAAGCAACCCCATATACAATTCCCTTTGTCAATCGGTATGTTACTTGCCCAAGATCCGATCGTCAGTATCCCAATACCTCGTTCAATATCGTTACCGGGAAGTCACTTTACTCGTACCGTAATGCATGATCCCATGACCAGACACTTGGTCAGTTTGAGCTCATTATGATGATGCATTACCGAGTGGGCCCAGAGATACCTCTCCGTCATACGGAGTGACAAATCCCAGTCTTGATCCATGTCAACCCAACAGACACTTTCGGAGATACCCGTAGTATACCTTTATAGTCACCCAGTTACGTTGTGACGTTTGGTACACCCAAAGCACTCCTACGGTATCCGGGAGTTACACGATCTCATGGTTTAAGGAAATGATACTTGACATTCAGAAAAGCTACAACAAATGAACTACACGATCTTTGAGCTAAGCTTAGGATTGGGTCTTGTCCATCACATCATTCTCCAAATGATGTGATCTCGTTATCAATGACATCCAATGTCCATAGTCAGGAAACCATGACTATCTGTTGATCAACGAGCTAGTCAACTAGAGGCTTACTAGGGACATGTTGGTGTCTATTATTCACACATTTATTACGATTTCCGGATAATACAATTATAGCATGAATAAAGACAGTTATCATGAACAAGGAATATAATAATAATGCTTTTATTATTGCCTCTAGGGCATATTTCCAACAGTGGGCTATTTATAGCCACTTGGCAACCCGACCTGATTTGTCCGGAATGACCCTGGGTCACTAAGGAACTGACACGTGTTCCAACGGTCAGATTTCAAACTCACATGGCAACTTTACTTGGGCTACAAGCAAAGCTGACTTGTCCGACTCTGGACAAGATTCGCTCTCATAGTCTTCACTCGAAGACATAGGTTTTTGGTTTAGGCATCACTTCAGTCATTCTGACTGGTTCTCTTGGACCCCACTTAACAGTACGGTGGTTCCTATGACTCAACACAAAAGAAAAAGAACTACGAAAGATCTAAGTCTTCGAGCTCCATAGGCTTCATATCGTGTCTTCTCTTGTCATAGTCTTCAATGTGAATATCTTCATATACCACCTTTGACTTCAATGTCTTCATACATTTTTAGGGGTCATCTCTGGTAGTAAAACCGAATCAATGAGGGACTTCTACCTGTCTGTTATCCTGCAATTCTCACAAACACATTAGTCCCTCAACTAGGTTGTCGTCAATACTCCAAAACCAACTAGGGGTGGCACTAGATGCACTTACAAGACCACCCCCTACAACCATAAACGGTTGGCTGCTCAGAGTTAGTATACTGCTTTTGTCGTTTGAGAGCAACCCACCTCGAAGCCTTTGAGAGAGAATTCCTTGCGAGGATAAAGCCCTAACCACCCAGAGCCAAAGAGAATTAGGCATCACTTAAGTCTTCTTGTCTGTGTGATCTGAAGACTTATTACACTTGAGGATTGTGACTCCTCCAGCCGGTTAGGCATCGCGTTCTGAGCATCCAAGAGACTTTGTGGATTGTCGATGAACGAAGTCTATGAAGGTTTGGGAGTCTACCTTGAAGACTTACCAGAGTGATTGGGCGAGGTCTGTGTGACCTTAGCTCAAGGGGAATATGGTGAGGACTGGGTGTCTTGAGCTGCGTGTTCAGGACTGGGTGTCCGGGATTGTATGTCCTCAGGTTTAAATACCTAGCCGCCCTAACCAGACGTACAGTTGTCACAGCAACTGGAACTGGTCTAACAACTCATTGTCTTCAACGAGTCACTGGTTTCATCCTTCCTTTCCCTTTACTTACTGTTGGTCCTTGTGAAGTCATTGTATGATTGCGCTATCTTTTGTCTTCACTGAGTGACTGCGTGTTCTGTTTGGCTTCATAATATCTTCCTACCTGATCCTTACTACATTGCTGCTATTAGTCATTGTGCTTTCACTCTATTGACTACTTGACTATGGCTTGCCTAGTGTAGTCTACCTTCCGCTACAGGGTAATAGGTTCATTTCTATCGTTTGTCTTCATAACTTCCACGTTTTGAAGACTTTCATAAAATCGCCTATTCACCCCCCCCCTCTAGTCGATATAACGCACTTTCAAAACGCCATACTGAACGACATATGAGTCCCCATAGCTTCTTGGAAACTTGCCCAGAATCTTGAAGTGAATAAGCTGCCACGGTCTGAACTGATAACCAGTGGAATACCGTGAAGTGAAACAATTCTGGACATGTAGAGAGTAGCAAGCTGACTAGCAGTGATTGTCTCTTTGACCGCCAGAAAATGTGCAACTTATAGAAAGCCGGTCAATGACGACAAGAATAGCATCATTACCTTTCTGCGATTTGGGAAATCCAGTGACGAAGTCCATTTCAACATGGTCCCATTTCCATTCAGGAATAGAGATAGGTTGCAGAGTTCCAGCAGGCCTTTGATGCTCTGCTTTGATACGGCGACAAACGTCACACTCAGCAACATAACGAGCAATATCCTGCTTCATATTAGACCACCAGAATCTTTGACGAATATCTTGGTACATCTTTGTACTACCAGGATGAATAGACAAAGGCGTATCATGAGCTTCTTTCATAACCCCTTTAGTCTGATCCAGGTTTTTCCTCGAACGTGGTACCACTAGGCGGCCTTTGAAGTACAAGGCGCCATCATCGGCGATAGAGAAGAAGGAGGGCTTTCCTTCTGCTAGATGACGTTTAATCTTATGGACTTCAGAGTCATAACCTTGAATAGTCTTTATACCATCTACGAGATATGGTACGACAGCCAGGGTATTTAGAGAACCCTTAGTAACAACACGAAGATTCATCTTCTGAAACTCTGGGGGAGGGGGGCGAGTGCTCCAGGAGGAACAATATGAAGGTTCAGCTTTCTAAATTCTTCGACAAGCGAGGCTGAACTTTGTGAGGGAGTCCTGGATTAGGGGGTGTTCGGGTAGCCGGACTATACCTTCAGCCGGACTCCTGGACTATGAAGATACAAGATTGAAGACTTCGTCCCGTGTCCGGATGGGACTTTCCTTGGCGTGGAAGGCAAGCTTGGCGATGCGGATATTCAAGATCTCCTACCATTGTAACCGACTCTGTGTAACCCTAACCCTATCCGGTGTGTATATAAACCGGAGGGTTGTAGTCCATAGGCAATCAACTTCATATACAACAATCATACCATAGGCTAGCTTCTAGGGTTTAGCCTCCTTGATCTCATGGTAGATCTACTCTTGTACTACCCATATCATCAATATTAATCAAGCAGGACATAGGGTTTTACCTCCATCAAGAGGGCCCGAACCTGGGTAAAACATCGTGTTCCCTGCCTCCTGTTACCATCTGGCCTAGACGCACAGTTCGGGACCCCCTAGCCGAGATCCACCGGTTTTGGCACCGACATTGGTGCTTTCATTGAGAGTTCCTCTGTGTCGTCGCCTTTAGGCCCGATGGCTCCTTTGATCATCAACAACGATACGGTCCAAGGTGAGACTTTTCTCCCCGGACAGATCTTCGTCTTCGGCGGCTTCGCTCTGCGGGCCGATTTGCTTGGCCACCTGGAGCAGATCGAAAGCTACGCCCCTGGCCATCAAGTCAGGTTTGGAAGCTTAAACTACACGGCTGACATCCGCAGAGACTTGATCTTCGACGGGTTCAAGCCACGGCCAAGCGCGCCGCACTATCTCGAGGGGCATGATCTAGCTCTGCCTCCGGACAGTGTCCTGGAGGCCACACACGCATCGGTTCCAACACCTAACTCGGAGCCTATTGCGCCAATCAAGGATGAGCGGTTGGGCGTCACCTCGGGGGCTGCGATCCCGAAAGCGATCGAGTCGAACGCTAGCCCCGCACTCTGCACGACCCGTGACTCCGAGGATCCGGACTCCTCCCCGGACTCCGAACCCCCCGCGCCCCTGCCAATCGAATCCGATTGGACGCCGATAATGGAGTTCACTGCCGCAGACATCTTTCAGCACTCGCCTTGTGGCGATATCCTGAACTCTCTCAAGACTCTCTCCTTATCAGGAGATCCCTGGCCGAACTACGGTCAGCGAGGATGGGATACGGACGATGAAGAAATTCAAAGCCCACCCACCACCCACTTGGTAGCCACTGTCGACAATTTAAACGACGTGCTCAACTTCGACTCTGGAGACATCGACAGCATGGATGACGATGCAGCAGATACCGACGAACCAACGCCCATAGGGCATTGGACAGCCACCTCATCTCACGATGTGTACATGGTGGATACCCCTAAAGGAAGCAACAACGAGGAAAAAGGGGATGGGATGGGAGATCGACCCCCCAAAAAGCAATCAAAGCATCGGCGTAAACGCCGACCCAAGCCCCGCCTCAACAAAAACCCAGCGATAGAGCAGGACGAGCCGGTAGACGATGAGCAGTCCTTAGAGCAACCGTCCGAACAGGGCAACACGGATAGAGAAACCGAACATCCCTCCTCCGGCGAAAACGGCATTCCGGACGACCTCACGCCGAATAAACCTATGGAGCAGAAGAATTTCCACGAGAGGCTCATTGCAACTTCACGTAGCCTAAAGAAGTAGAAGCGGAAGCTAAAAACAGCGGAAGACGCACTCCGGATTAGATGGAGCAAAGTAATCAATACCACAGATATGTACGGCGACAGTCGCCGCACTAAAAGCTATCCGAAAAGAAAGCTACTGCCTGAATTCGACGAAGAGGCCCTAGAGCCCTCGCATTCAAAAAATGAAAAAGCCACACGGTTGGATAGACGACCCCATAAAGCGGCAAGCGGCGCCGCACCTAAATCGGCATGCGACCCACTTAAGGATTCGCATCATGGCCCAGTCAGGTCCATTTATGGGCCAAGAAAGCAAGCTCTCGTAAGCAACACTATGAAGCCATCATCAGAATCCGGCACACCCAAATACAGGGGCGCCGCACACCCCCTATGTTTCACCGATGAGGTCCTGGACTATGAACTCCCAGAGGGATTCAAACCAGTAAACATAGAGGCATATGATGGAACAACAGACCCTGGAGTCTGGATCGAGGATTATATCCTCCACATACACATGGCTAGAGGAGATGATCTCCACGCCATAAAATATCTACCCCTTAAGCTTAAAGGGCCAGCCCGGCATTGGCTTAAAAGCCTTCCAGAAAACACAATTGGAAGCTGGGAAGAGCTCGAGGATGCTTTCCGAGCAAACTTTCAAGGGACCTATGTCCGTCCTCCGGATGCAGACGATCTTAGTCACATAACTCAACAACCCGGAGAATCAGCTCGGCAGTTCTGGAATAGATTCCTCACTAAAAAGAATCAGATAGTCGACTGTCCGGACGCCGAAGCCTTAGCAGCTTTCAGGCATAACGTCCGAGACGAATGGCTCGCCAGAAACCTCGGCCAAGAAAAGCCAAGAACAATGGCCGCACTAACAAGCCTCATGACCCGCTTTTGTGCAGGGGAGGACAGCTGGTTAGCAAGGTGCAGCCCCAGCGACCCAAGTACATCTGAAACCAGGGATGGAAACGGAAAACCGCGATGCAACAAGGACCGTCACTGGATTAAGGACAAAAGTCCGAAGAGCACGGTAGTCAATGCCGGATTCAAAGGCTCATGACAAAATCAGGAAAAATCGCCCCCCAGGATAACAGGGACGATCCATCCAACCTAAATAAAATCCTGGACAGGATATGTCAGATACACAGTACTCCCGGGAAGCCTGCTAACCATACCCACAGAGACTGCTGGGTTTTCAAACAATCCGACAGACTCAATGCCGAACACAAGGGGCTCGACACACCAAGCGAAGATGAGGACGAACCCCAAAAGCAGAGCACCAGGAAACAAAAGAACTTCCCACAAGAAGTAAAAACAGTGAACTCACTCCACATAACAAAACGTGCAGCGCCCGTAAAGGTACGCACCACACGGCCCATCCCCAAAGGGTCCTACCACTAGTTGTCAAAACCGATCATCTTAGATCAGCTAGATTATTCTAGGAATATCAAGAATGTAGGCTGGACTGCCTTGATACTCGATCCAATAATTGGCGAACTCCAGTTTTCAAATGTCCTTATGGACGGCGGCAGTGGACTAAACCTGATATATCAGGATACAATCCAGCACATGGGGATAAATCCAACAAGAATCCACCGCAGCAAAACCTCCTTTCAAGGGGTAATACCTGGTCCGGACACCCAATGTACGGGTTTTCTCCGGCTCACAGTCACATTCGGCTCTGCCGATAACCTCCGCCGCGAAAAGCTGACCTTCCATATCGTCCCGTTCTCAAGTCGCTATCAAGCACTACTGGGACGCAAAGCTTTCACTCGCTTTAATGCAATACCCGGTCCACGAGGCATCATCTCTTTGAAGGGGAAGCACTAAAGTGCGCCTCCCCAAGCGGAGGACGGTGCGGCCGCTTTGACAGCCCCACCGCAAAATGGCCTCACCGGCCAAAAAACTTCAAAATAGGTCATTCAAGACCACGAACGCGGATAGACGAGTTCGGTGCAAAATCATCATTGATGCAGGCCTAGAAGCCATATACCCCCGCACTAGGGGCTCCACGCATATACAATAAGAGACAATAAAGCTCAATCCTTATATATCTTACTTTATACTTTGCTTATTTTAAACTTTTTTCGGCACGACCCGTTTTCAACTCAGTTCCTCTCTTTTACAGATGAACGTCGTGCGGCGCCCGTCCAGGATACGGCACAACGGAGACACAGGCGCAGACGTGCAGTAGGGACCCGTCCTAAAGATTCTTTTTAGATTAAGACCCTGCGTAAACCTTTTTTACTGTCTCTTGTTGCTACACATCCCCTGGTTTTTTTCTTTCTGATATAACCAAGGAGGAGGCTGGCGTCTTGGCATGTGGCCACGTAGAATTTTTGCACGTACCTGGACACTAGGGGCTTTTTTAATAAAGAGTGTTGTTTCGCCCGCACTCATAAGACCGAACACCTTAGGGAGTGTTCGGCGTCGCGAGTTTTGGCATTATATGCATCAGCTCTGAATCATGTCTTGGTCAAATGTTGGGTTGCCCGGCTCCTGAGTTCGGCTACCTTACGTTTCCGCTCTATGGCTAAGGTAGCACCAGGAGAACTACTGCGATTGTGCCCCAGTTCGGCCGGCGAGCACCTTCAGTAGAGAAAGCCGAAAACTGACTGTCATGATGTAGCGTGAGACTGGTCAGCCACTCGATGACCTATCGAGAATCTATCGATTCCTCGCTTTAACGAAGGGCCACTTCCCGGTCAGGCACATACGCGCCCCGAACTCGGACGAGCGCAGTTGCCACCAAGGAGCTACCTAAAGAGTCTCATTGTCAAACCCTATGGCTAAGTGAAAGTGTTAAAGCATTATAGTCCTGGTTGCCTGGCCCGCTGCGCTATCACCTCCTTTGTAGGACCAAGACGTTGGGTTAAGTGTGAAAATGCGTCTTCTGCAAGCACCCCCGCACTATGTGCGTGGGGGCTGAAGCCAACGACTGCCATCTTTCAGATTCTATATATATATATATAATCTTAAAACGGCCGCACAGGAGGTGTTCCCAATACTTGGAGGCACAAGTATAAAAAAGGCCACTACAGTTTATCAAAATATTACTTTATAATTACATATGCTATCATAACATAGCATCTTTTCGGGCACTGCGTCTCTATTACACGAGCGCCTTCAAGAACTTCCTGAAAATAGTGCTCGGAGGGTACTCGGCTTTTGTCCGAATCTCGGGACGCAACAACGGTGGTCTCCATCTCTGCCCAGTATGTCTTAACACGGGCAAGAGCCATCCTAGCGCCCTCTATGCATGCTGACCTCTTTCATTGCATTTATACGCGGCACCGCGTCAAGGAATTGTGCACCAAGCTGAAATAACTCTTCGGCTCGATCTCCCGGCCACAGGTGACCCATGACGTACTTCATGGCGAGTCCAGACAACCTATTCAAGTTCGGCCCATTGAGCCAAACGATCATCCACTGCCAGTGGACGCTCTGGATTGTGAACTGTGACCAGAAAAGCTTTTCCACTTCGCAATCTTTTAGATCTTCGAAAGTGTTCGGTCGCATCAGCAGCACTTGCTGCCAATCCAGATAGGTGTCCTCCACACTCCACATCCGGTCCAACGGAGCAAACTTCGATCACAAAACTTCCTCCGCAGCATAAAGGGCTTTCCAGCCGCAATCTGTTCGGCCTGACGCAGCTCCTCCTTCGCAGCTCTCATCGCAGAGCGAGCGTCCTTGGCATCGGCAACGGCCTTCTCTAAGTCCGTCTGTCTCGCCCGGTCTTCTTCTCAAGAAGTTTGCAACGGTCTGCAGCGCTCTTTAACTTCTCGGCCATCTCTTCTTTGCTTCGGCAAGTGAGCAGCCTATTCGGCTCTCAGCTCTTCAAGGGCCTTCTCGGCAGCCGCATCGCTTTTTCTGGCTTGCTCCTTAGCTCGGGCAAGTTCTGCCCTAAGATTCTCCACGGCGGCCGTACCATCTGCGTCAAGCACACACATTGTAAGACACTGGCATGAAGCTCCTCTTACCTGATGCCGCCCGAAGAATTACATACCTTGAGCCTCATCAAGCCGCTTGTTGACAAGCGCGATGTCGGCATCTGCCACGTCCAGTTGCCGCTTTAGTTCGGCCACATCATCAGTTCGGCTTGATTCCGGACACCTCGTCACCTACATTCAAAGGCGACATCTTAGACCTGGGATTATGATCCTCTGCGTGCCGTCATTTCTTGACAGACGCAGAGTCTCAGGGGCTACTATCTACACAGGGCGCATCTTACTTATGCGCAACTGACAAAAGTGTACATTATCTAACGTACCTCAAAACCCGTCAGTAAACTTTTGACGGCCTCATGCAATCCGCTTTCTGCGGATGAAATCCTTTCAATCACCGTGCCCATCAATGCACGGTGCTCCTCTGAGATAGAAGCTCGCCCCAGCAGAATCTTTAGCTCCTCCGGCCGAGCACCAGATGGTGCCGACTTGTCCTATGGCCTCTTTCGAAGGCCGGACGCGGAGAGCCTTGGGGGGCCACATAGCTATCTTCCGCCCCTGCCGGATTCAGAGAAACCCTCCGCGACGACACCTCAGGGTCGCCGCCTCGCTAGGCGGTACGGCAGGGGGAGGCGTCCCGCTCTCCATCATCTCCGGAAGAAGATCCCCGAAGACGAGCTTCTGCTGAGAAGGGCTGAGGTCCGAGCTACAAGGTAAAATTTCGGTTAATCTTCTCAGATATAAATCAAGGATTTCTCTCATCCCTCAAAAGGAAAACCTCTCTCTACTTACGGCTCGCTGGAGGGCTGATCCCTTTGAAGGGCGTAGTTCGGCCGAGGAACTCCCCGCGTCGGACCCTCTGACGAGGATTTTCTCCCCCGCTTCGGGGCCATGGTCTCCGGGTCGTTCAGAGGCGGCCCTCTTCTTCCCCTTGGGAGAGGAATTGTCGGTTCCTCCCTTCGGAGCAGCCTCCTTGAGGAGGCCATAGTTCCCTTGTCCTTCCCCTTACTTCCCTCCAAAGGCATTATCTTCAACATCCTACAAGCACGGGATCCGGCCTGGTTTCGGGAAGGGGAGCCGGACACCTGATCAGCTTTGCCTTCGCTATCCACTCCTGTTTAAAGGATAGCTCTTTTAGGGGCAAGTTTATGATGATTATATGGATAGTAGGTCCGGGCACAAGGTTACTTACTTGGGTATCCGGGCGATTGCAGCTTAGGCATGCGTCCTCGGTCAAATCCGGACACATCATTTGTGATTCGAAGAACAGTTTATACATCTCCACGGGCGTTGCGCCCATAAAATGCTGGAGAGCTCGTGGTCCCTCCGGATTAAACTCCCACAGACGAAGGGAGCGATGTTTGCCGGGCAAGTGTTCGGCGAATCAGCATGACCTGCGTCACTTGACCAGGTTGAGGTCTCTTTCTAAGAGATCCCTAATGCGGCCCTGCAACAGGGGCACGTCTTTGGATAACCCCCAATCTAATCCTTTGTTGACCCATGACGCTAGCCGTGATGGGGGACCCGAGCGAAAGGCAGGAGGCGCCGCCCACTTGGCGCTCCTGGGAGGTGATATAGAACATTCTCGTTGCCAAAAGCCGAGCTCCTCTTGAAGGAGCCCTCGGGCCATGGAGCATCAGCATTCTTACTTATGGACAGCGCCTCCACACTCTGCGTGCCGTCCCTCGATCATCTTCGGCTCCACTCCAAAAGTGTTTAGCCATAATCCGAAGTGAGGAGTAACACGGAGGAACGCTTCGCACAAACAATGATGAATGAGGAAATGTGGAGGATGGACTCCGGAGCTAAGTCATGAAATTCCAGCCCGTAATAAAACAGCAGCCCCCTCACGAAGGGATCCATCGGGAAGCCTAACCCCCGAAGGAAGTGAGACATGAACACTACGCTCTCACGGGCTAGGGACTGGGGAATAGCCTGCCTTTGAGCAGGCAACCTATGCGGAATTTCGGCGGTCAAGAACTTAGCCTCTCTCAACTTTAGCACGTCCTCCTCCGTGACGGAGGAGGGCATCCATCGGCCTTGAAGGTCGAACCGGACATTGTCGAAGGTCTGAGGCGCCCGAAATCTGGAGCCTAGGGTGTTGGAACTCGAGGCACGAGCGAACTTGTTTTGGGATTGGAGAAAAGGAGTAAGGCCCTGGTCTCTTTATAAGAGGTTGAATACCAGGAGCCCTCCCCGTAACCGTTTGGGACTCGCCTTTAATCGAGAAAACATGCTAATGGGCACGATTTGGTTACCACGTCCGTATTGATGAGAATCCCGTAAAGGGGGCACACGATCTCTGCATTGACAAGACGTGCCAAGGAAACCGCCTCGCAAAACACGCTGAGGTGGAAAAGTGAAAACGATTCGAGTGAAGGACTTGGCTGTAGTGTGATGACGCACTGCGGAATACGTCAGCAGATTTGATTTGTGTTAATATTATTCTCTCTATGGCAATATGTGGAAGCTTATTTTGCAGAGCCGGACACTACTCTTGGTGTTTACAATCTTCTATGAAGGACTTGGAGGAGGAACCCGCCTTGCAATGCCGAAGACAATTTGCGCGCCGGACTCGTCGTCATTGAAGCCTGGTTCAGGGGCTACTGAGGGAGTCCTGGATTAGGGGGTGTTCGGGTAGCCGGACATACCTTCAGCCGGACTCCTGGACTATGAAGATACAAGATTGAAGACTTCGTCCCGTGTCCGGATGGGACTTTCCTTGGCGTGGAAGACAAGCTTGGCGATGTGGATATTCAAGATCTCCTACCATTGTAACCGACTCTATGTAACCCTAACCCTATCCGGTGTCTATATAAATCGGAGGGTTGTAGTCCGTAGGCAATCAACTCCATATACAACAATCATACCATAGGCTAGCTTCTAGGGTTTAGCCTCCTTGATCTCGTGGTAGATCTACTCTTGTACTACCCATATCATCAATATTAATCAAGCAGGAACGGGGTTTTACCTCCATCAAGAGGGCCCGAACCTGGGTAAAACATCGTGTTCCCTCCCCTGTTACCATCCGGACTAGACGCACAGTTCGGGACCCACTACCCGAGATCCGCCGGTTTTGACTCCGACAATAGCCAATCAACGGTTTGCTAGGACAAGGTGGGTTAGAGGCTTGGTTCAACAATATAGGAGGCATGATAAGCAAGTGGTAGGTATCGCAGCATAGGCATAGCAAAAGAGTGAGCATCTAGCAAAGCAAAGATAGAAGTGATTTCGAGGGTATGATCATCTTGCCTGAAATCCCACAAGGAAGAAGAACGAGTCCATGAAGAAGACAAACGGACGTGGACGAACGGGTCCTCACAAACGCGACGTTACCGGAACCAACCCGAAGAAGCAACACCGGAAAGAAGCACACAACATAGTAAACAACCACCACATAAGCATGGCATGATGCACAAACAATGATGATGTATGTCCGGTTTAAGGATGCATGGCATGGCAAAGTGCACAATCAATCCTACAAATTAAGTGGGGCTCATTATGCAACGGAGTTGCATATTGAAGAAAACACCACATGACTTATTTAGTTCTCTCTCGTTTAGGTACTCAACAATATTAAATGTTGTTATACATGGCAAGAGGGTGAAGCAAAAGAAGACTACACATCTAGTCAAGGTTAAATGAGGCCGGAAGCAACGAACAACAAATCCGGAAACTCCTCATGTGCATATATTAGGTTAGGTCCTGTTCTGTCCTAAACCATATTTTAGAGTTGTTTAACATGCAAAACAATGTCACCATGATAAACTAGGCAAAATTCTACCCCATTTACATATAAAGTTTATTAAATTCCGAGTTACGGTTAAATAGTTATGAATTAAAGCATTTTAACATGACATAGGAGCAAATTTAATCAAACAACATTTTAAACATTTCAAACATAGATGAAAGTTGGATATTATGAATCTAGACAAAATTGTAAGCAAGTTTCATATATAAATCATTTTAATCCGGTGCACCAATTGTGAGTTATTATATGCATGATCCACAAGGGCTTTCCTGCAAAAATGCTCTCCTCTGGAAAAATAAACAAATTGCAGATCTGAAAAAAAACAGAGGCGGGCTGAATCGGATTGGGCCAACAGTGCACAGCGGGGTTCTCACCCGGTGGGCCTTGGCCCAAGGCGGTGGAAACAGCAGGCCGGGCGAGGCGCAGTCAACGCGAGCGTCGACTGCGTCCTCCTCCTCTCGAACGGAGGCGGCAACTGTACTTGGAGGCGGCAAGAGTGCAGGCGGGCGTGGACTCCAGGGCGCGGGGAGGCGATGTAGGGACCAAGGCAAAGCAGGGGAGGTCCGGCATGGGCGCGGGACTCCGGGACGGCGGATCTGGCCGGGAACGGGCTGAAGCTGCTGCTAGTTCGGGCGACGGAGACAGGCGCACTTGTCCTGGATGAAGCAGAGGACTTGGCGCGGCTACAACAGTGAAGACCTTCCAGGTCCGACGAGGAACCGAACAAGGAGGACGGGGAGGGGCGTCGGGGCCGGATCCTGCTCTGCTGCTGCGGGCACGGGGACAAGGAGGAGGGAGCTCGTGCTCCTGCGGGTTCGGGCAAGGAACAGAGCAACTCCGGCGCTGCACGGGCGGGAAAAGGCATCGACGAAGACTCGGGCTCCTGCTCAGGGTCTGAGGTGGGCGCACCGCGAGCGCGCGGGGATGGTGGTGGCGCCGTTGCCCTGTTCATAGAGAGACCGAGGAGAACAAGGTGAGGTTTGGGGGGAGAAGAAAAGGGACGGGGAAGGAAGAAAAGGCAGGGGTGCGGTTCCTCCGGCGACTGGGAGCTGCTGCTTCGGCTGCTTGCAGGTGAGGAGGCCCGCAGGAGGTGCAGGGGCTCCTGCTACTGGCCGGAAAACACGGGAGGTGGTCGGAAGCCGTGGGTTTGAGCGGGAAGGATCTGAGAGGGGTGGTGGTTGGCTCGGTGTTGAAACCAAGGAAGAGAGTGGCAGCGGCGTGGGGATTTGGTGGAGATTGGACAGGCTAGGGCTAGGGTTGGACTGTTATTTATATCAGATGAATTTAGGTTAGGGGCTACCTCGTCCCTCCGATCACAATCGGACGGTCGGGAAAAATATACTAGGGAGTCCAAATAAGAAAACGGTGATGTTTTGTAGATGTTTGGGGATGATCCGGACACAACGGTGATGACTGCCCGGGTCGGGTCCAAGGAAGTTTCGGACGCGCACGTGAGTGGGGTTGATGCACTGAGCAGAGAGGGTTAGGTTGGGCCTGGCAGTGGACTGTGGAGAGCGGGTTGGTCTGAGAGAAGAGGGGAGAGAAACAGTCCGGCACGGTTTCCGGAGACCGAAAACGTCCGACGTTAGACCGTCTATACTGCCGCTATAGTTATCCGTTGGGGCGTCAAACAGACTCCGAATGCGATGAAACTTGACAGGCGGTCTATCTACACTACAATAAGACCACACGTCAACTCTCATCCCATTCCGAGAACATTTTCCGACCACTTATAAAATACTATTTCGGACATGCCGCGGGCGCGTGCAAGTGTGGTTGGGCTCAGAAAGGACAACGGAGAGAACTCGGAGAACCCGGACGAATGCAAGTTTTAAAACATGATGACGCAATGCGCGTGATGACATGATATGCAATGCATGACACACAAGCAAAGACAAGGCAACAACAGCGAAAAACTGGAGGACACCTAGCACATCGGTCTCGGGGCGTTACAACAGCGCTGCAGATAATATCAGTAGCGCCCTTTCCCAAAGAGCGCTACAGCTATTCATGTATAGCAGACCGTGGGACAACCGGCGCTACTGCTATACGTTAGCTGTAGCGCCGGTGCCCGCGCTACTGAGAGGCCCAAAACCCTCGCTGCTGGTAGGCTTTTCCCTAGTAGTGCAAGAACAAGAAAATCAACAGGATATTTAGTTTTCCCACACAAGACTTCAACATCTCTAACAATTCCCATTGGTGAAATAGTATCTCTATTGGCAAGTTTAATTGTGCTATCAATATCTTCCATCTCAGCAGGTGCAATATCATGCATAACTTCTTTGTATAAGGAATAAGGTATTGCACTAGCACTAGCACCCATATCACATAAGCCATGATAACAATGATCTCCTATTTTAACAGAAATAACAGGCATGCCTACCAGCAGTCTAGGTTTATCTTTATCACGGGGTTTAGCAATTCTAGCAGTTTCATCACAAAAATAAATAACCCATCAATATTATCAGACAAGAGATCTTTAACGATAGCAATATTAGGTTTTAATATTGCTTTTATGAACCATAGTTGAAGCTTTAGCATGATCCTTTATCCTAACGAGGGAAAGGTGGTTTCTCAACATAAGAAGTAGGAACAATTAGATCATTATAAGTGATAGTCTTTCTCAGCTTTAATAGGTGGCGCTACTTTTACTTCTATGGGAGGATGATATTTAAACCACTTCTCCCTTGGGGAGATCAACATAGGCAGCAAAAGATTCACAGAAAGAAGCTACTATCTCAGAATCAGTCATATTTAGTGCTAATTTACGAAAAATATCGTATCCATAAAAGATTTAACACAATCAAAACTAGGTGTCATACCTGACTCCTTACGATTGTCGAGGTCCCAATCTTCAGAGTTGTGTTTAATTCTTTCCAAATAAATCCATTGAATTCATAGTCTTCACCATAAAAAGAGCAACGCAAGAAGTATCAGCATGGTGCGATTATTACCAGAAAGCCGAGCATAAAAATTTTGAATAATCATTTCTCTTGAAGAGCTTCATGATTGGGGCAAGTCAATATAACATTGTTAAGCCTCCCCAAGCTTGAGAGATACTTTCTCCTTCGCGAGGCCAAAAATTATATATATAATTGCGATCACGATGAACAAGATGCATAGGATAAAACTTTTGATGAAATTCAATTTCAATCGTTTGTAATTCCAAGACCTCATATCATCACATAGCCTATACCATGTCGATGCATCTCCCCTCAAAGATAAAGGGAAGACCTTCTTCTTAACAACATCTCCGGGTACACCTGCAAGCTTAAATAATCCACAAACTTCATCCACATATATCAGATGTTCATCAGGATGTTTTGTTCCATCTCCTAAAAAAGGATTAGCTAGCAGTTTTTCTATCATACCCGAAGGAACTTCAAAGCAAGCATTTTCATTTTCATTTTTATTTTCAGTAGGTTGAGGAGCAACTCTTTGCTCTACTGGTCGGGGTGAAGATACCCCGAACAAGCCCCTCAATGGATTACTTTCCATAGTAACAAGTGACAGTAAATTTCAGCACACTATATAAATTTTTCCTTACCAAATTCCCCCTACCAAAGGCGCTTCACTACCTGGCAACGGCACCAGAAAAGAGTCTTGATGACCCACAAGTTTAGGGGATCTATCGTAGTCCTTTCGATAAGTAAGAGTGTCGAACCCAACGAGGAGCAGAAGGAAATGATAAGCGGTTTCCAGCAAGGTATTCTCTGCAAGTACTGAAATAAGTGGTAACAGATAGTTTTGTGATAAGATAATTTGTAACGAGCAACAAGTAACAAAAGTAAATAAAGTGCAGCAAGGTGGCCCAATCCTTTTTGTAGCAAAGGACAAGCCTGGACAAACTCTTATATGATGTAAAGCGCTCCCGAGGACACATGGGAATATCGTCAAGCTAGTTTTCATCACGTTCATATGATTCGCGTTCGGTACTTTGATAATTTGGTATGTGGGTGGACGGTGCTTGGGTCTGCCCTTACTTGGACAAGCATCCCACTTATGATTAACCTCTATTGCAAGCATCCGCAACTACAACAAAAGTATTAAGGTAAACCTAACCATAGCATGAAACATATGGATCCAAATCAGCCCCTTACGAAGCAACGCATAAACTAGGGTTTAAGCTTCTGTCACTCTAGCAACCCATCATCTACTTATTACTTCCCAATGCCTTCCTCTAGGCCCAAATAATGGTGAAGTGTCATGTGTCGACGTTCACATAACACCACTAGAGGAGAGACAACATACATCTCATCAAAATATCGAACGAATACCAAATTCACATGACTACTAATAGCAAGACTTCTCCCATGTCCTCAGGAACAAACGTAACTACTCACAAAGCATAAAATGTTCATAATCAGAGGGGTATTAATATGCATATAGGATCTGAACATATGATCTTCCACCAATTAAACCAACTAGCATCAACTACAAGGAGTAATTAACACTACTAGCAACCTACTAGCACCAATCCCGGACTTGGAGACAAGAATTGGATACAAGAGATGAACTAGGGTTTTGAGATGAGATGGTGCTGATGAAGATGTTGATGGAGATTGCCCTCTCCCGATGAGAGGAGCGTTGGTGATGACGATGGCGATGATTTCCCCCTCCGGGAGGGAAGTTTCCCCGGCAGAACAGCTCCGCCAGAGCCCTAGATTGGTTCCGCCAAGGTTCCGCCTCGTGGCGGCGGAGTTTCGTCCGAGAAGATGGCTTATGATTTTTTTCCCATCGAAAGAACTCCATATAGCAGAAGATGGCCACCCAGGGGGCCCATGAGGTAGGGGGGCGCGCCCCACCTCGTGGGCAGTGGTGTGCCCCCTGGTGAAGTTCTTGCTCTAGTATTTTTTATATATTTGGAAACATCTTTCGTGAAGTTTCAGGACTTTTTGGAGTTGTGCAGAATGGTCTCTAATATTTGCTCCTTTTCCAGCCCCAGAATCCTAGCTCGGCATTCTCCTCTTTATGTAACTGTAAAATAAGAGAGAATAGCATAAGTATTGTGACATAATGTGTAATAAACACCATAATGCAATAAATATTGATATAAAAGCAATGATGCAAAATGGATGTATCAATCGATACCGATTACCCCGTGTTAAACGATGTGCCTTTCATAACATTGGCCGAAGTGATAATGGCTAGACTTCGATCGGTGCCGAACACTAACCGGGGGCTCGTAGCTAGCTCCCCTAGTTTAAAGCTCCTATGACTAAGTGAAAGTTATAAAGCCTGCATATCTGATTGCCTCGTTTATGCTAACACAACCGCCTTCGGGCACCGAGATGTCGGCTAAGGGTTGTCTTGTTATTGCGGAGACACCCTGCGTAGCATCTACAAGGGGGTGAAAGCCGACGATGGGCAACTTTCAAGTGATAAACGATCGCAACGGAGTCAAAATAAATATATCATCGGCGTTCGTATTTTATATACGAGGGATATCTTCCGTAATCATCGTTATAAAGCCATAAATATGCATCAATTTGACTTAAGATTTTGGCCAAGCTGGGTTGCCTGGCTCCTGTGCTTACCCCTACGTTCCCGATTGTTCGGCTAGGTGGTAAAGGGAGCACCTCTGTGATTGTTACTACCAGGTCATCCGAGTTAGTACCTCAGACTGGGTGAAGCCGAAAGCTAGCGATCTTAAAGGATATAATTGGTCGGCAACGAAGGAAGTGAAAATTTTGGTTCATTAATACCATAGAGTTCGGGAACTTTCCCCGAACTAAATCCTCAATATTTTCCTCCCACATTGATTGAAGGTGAGGCCTCATGATCATGATCAGCATGACAACCCAAAGAAAGGAACCGATAGCGGGATTATTTTCTTTGGAAGATGTTTCATATCTCTCTGCGTACCTTTGTTTATAAAAACGTATGGCCGGATTGCCTTGTTTTCCATAAATCTTTGCCCTTATAACGGCTTTATAAAGTAGGACAAACACTCCCCAGCTTCTGGCCGAGGAGGTTGAAGCCGATGGTCGGTCAGCAAAGTTTTGTACAATGCAGATCCGAGCATTAATGATGTAAAGTACTTGGATACATAGAATCATTACACATAATTTGTGATTTTACTCTAGATATCGATCCTTAGTTTGGCCACCCGTTCCCACATTAAGACTCGGGGGCTACTGGGCTTCGGGCTTATCATTCACTAATATTAAAAGGGGCGTATCGATCCCCTGATCTGGTGTTGTCACCTGACCAGTGTCTCGGGGGCTACTGCATTGCCTATTCAATGCAGAAAATTCAAAGTGCTCAGTGTTTGGCTCAATCAAACTATGGGCAAACGCGTCTTCGGACAACAATAAGTACCATCTGGGACTTATCCGGCATCAAGCTAATATATTACGGCGATTTCTCAAAACCCTCTCTCAAGGGTCCGTCCGCCGATCACTATTACCTCTAATATATTACATTGCGTTTCTATTCCTATGTCTGCTGCCGAGCTAGGAGTTGATCCTCAGACCGATTCCATGACCTGAGTCTCAGAAGCTACTAGGATCAACGGTTTCATATTTTCCTTCAGGTGCATCTCGGATTTTAGGCCGACAGACACCTTGAGGGCTACTGGCCATACATCTTGTCAGCAAATAAATTTATACGCATCGGAAATAAAATCCGCAAACAATCAGCCCATGACCGAGGTGCTGAGCCACCTCGGAAGCAGTTCGGCATATAGCTCGAATGCAAGTGGCTAGCTCCTTAGAGGGCATTTACGGCATTAAGCTCGGCTAAAACTTTTTCAAGACCAAGGTAATCTATGACACCTCGGATACAGTCCAGCATTGGAGCTCGGATACATTCCGGCGTTGAAGCTCGGAAGCGGTCCGGTGTTGGTGCTCAGCTGCAAAAGATACCTCGAATGCAGTCTGATACGTCTCCAACGTATCTATAATTTTTGATTGCTCCATGCTATATTATCTACTGTTTTGGACTATATTGGGCTTTATTTTCCACTTTTATATTATTTTTGGGACTAACCTATTAACCGGAGGCCCAGCCCAGAATTGCTGTTTTTTTTGCCTATTTCAGTGTTTCGAAGAAACGGAATATCAAACGGAGTCCAAACGGAATAAAATCTTCGGGAACGTGATTTTCTCACCGAACGTGATCCAGGAGACTTGGACCCTGCTCCAAGGAACAAAAGAGGCGGTCACGAGGGTGGGGGGCCCCCCCTAGGGCGCGCCCCTGCCTCGTGGGCCCCTCGTTGCTCCTCTGGCGTACTTCTTCCTCCTATATATACACACGTACCCCCAAACGATCAGAACAGGAGCCAAAAACCTAATTCCACCGCCGCAACTTTCTGTATCCACGAGATCCCATCTTGGGGCCTGTTCCGGAGCTCCGCCGGAAGAGGGCCGTCATCACGGAGGGCTTCTACATCATCATAGCCTCTCCGATGAAGTGTGAGTAGTTTACCTCAGACCTTCGGGTCCATAGTTAGTAGCTAGATGGCTTCTTCTCTCTTTGAATCTCAATACAAAGTTCTCCCCCTCTCTTGTGGAGATCTATTCGATGTAATCTTCTTTTTGCGGTGTGTTTGTTGAGACCGATGAATTGTGGGTTTATGATCAAGTCTATCTATGAATAATATTTGAATCTTCTCTGAATTCTTTTATGTATGATTGGTTATCTTTGCAAGTCTCTTCGAATTATCCGTTTGGTTTGGCCAACTAGATTGGTAGTTCTTGCCATGGGAGAAGTGCTTAGCTTTGGGTTCGATCTTGCGGTGTCCTTACCCAGTGACAGAAGGGGCAGCAAGGCACGTATTGTATCGTTGCCATCGAGGATAACAAGATGGGGTTTATTTCATATTGCATGAATTTATCTCTCTACATCATGTCATCTTGCTTAAGGCGTTACTTGTTTTTAACTTAATACTCTAGATGCATGCTGGATAGCGGTCGATGAGTGGAGTAATAGTAGTAGATGCAGAATCGTTTCGATCTACTTGTCACGGACGTGATGCCTATATACATGATCATGCCTAGATATTCTCATAACTATGCTCAATTCTGTCAATTGCTCAACAGTAATTTGTTCACCCACCGTAGAATACTTATGCTCTTGAGAGAAGCCACTAGTGAAACCTATGGCCCCCGGGTCTATTCTCATCATATCAATCTCCATTACTTTAATCTTGCTTTGCCTTTTACTTTGCTTTTACTTTTTACTTTGCATCTTTATACCAAAAATACCAAAAATATTATATCTATCAGATCTCACTCTCGTAAGTGACCGTGAAGGGCTTGACAACCCCTAATCGCGTTGGTTGCGAGTAGCTATCGCTTTGTGCAGGTACGAGGGACTTGAGCGTGGGCTCCTACTGGATTGATACCTTGGTTCTCAAAAACTGAGGGAAATACTTACGCTACTCTGCTGCATCATCCCTTCCTCTTCGGGGAAAACCAATGCAAGCTCAAGACGTAGCAAGAAGGATTTCTGGCGCCGTTGCCGGGGAGTCTACGCAAAAAGTCAACATACCAAGTACCCATCACAATCCCTATCTCTCGCATTACATTATTTGCCATTTGCCTCTCGTTTTCCTCTCCCCCCAATTCACCCTTGCCGTTTTATTCGCCTCTCTCTCTCCCTATCCTCCCTCTCTATTTGCCTCTTTTGCCCGTTCTCTTGTTTGCTTGCGTCATGACTAGTCTCATATCTTCTCCGTTGTCTCCCGAGAGTGAAGTTCTAAATTTTAAACAAAGGGAGGGAGAAAATCTAAAAGATGCTTGGTATAGAATTTGCAATGCTCAAAATAGATCTACCAGGAAGCAATCTACCTTAGTTCTTCTCAATTTTTATGTAGGTGTTAATCCTTGGAATAGATATATCCTTGATACCATTACTGGAGGGAACTTCTTGGGTAGCCATACTTTTGACTCTTACAATGCTATGATAGATTTATTTGGCTCACCACCTCTTTTGGTTAATGGAACCATGTTAACTTTGGAGCATGTTATGCAAAGACTTGAAATTATTGAAAATAAAGTTGCTACTATTGAATCAATTGAAAATCTTGATAAAAAGATCCACAATCAAATTACTCAATATGGATCTAAGGTAGGAATGACTTTGAAAAATATTAATGAAAAGGAACCCATAGTTAATGAGAAGATGAACTTAGATTCTACTAGAATTGATAAACTTGAGGGTATCATTACAAATTTGGGAACCGCTTTTTCTTCGGTAAAGAATACTCCTAGTCCTCCTACTAAAATTGCCAAGCTTATGTATGTCCCTAAAAATAAGGGTGAATCACCTAGTAAGGAAACTGCGGATCTTAAATCTATAAGTATTCATCTCAATCTTTTTGCTATCATTATGGAACCATTTATTGCAAATGAATTTTTCGATCGTGTGCCTAAAAGTTTGATAATTAATAAAAATAAAGAAATTCCTAAAGATGGTAGATGCCTAATTGATGAATTGCCTACCAAAATGGCAATACCTAGATCTATCCTCGCTTTATGCCTAGCTAGGGGCGTTAAACGATAGCGCTTGTTGGGAGGCAACCCAATTTTATTTTTATTCCTTGACTTTTTCTCCTGTTTAGTAATAAATAAATTATTTAGCCTCTGTTTTGGTTGTGTTTTTTGTGTTTAATTAGTGTTTGTGCCAAGTAGAACCGTTGGGAAGACTTGGGGAAAGTCTTGTTGAACTTGCTGTAAAAAACAGAAACTTTAGCGCTCACGAGAACTGCTGTCATTTTTATTTGAAGAGTGATATTTAGTTAATTATTTTTGCAGATTATTAATAGATAAATTCTCACGTCCAGCAATTTATTTTAGAATTTTTGGGGTTCCAGATCTTGCGCTAGCTACAGATTACTACAGACTGTTCTGTTTTTGACAGATTCTGTTTTTCGTGTGTTGTTTGCTTATTTTGATGAATCTATGGCTAGTAAAATAGTTTTATAATCCATAGAGAAGTTGGAATACAGTAGGTTTAACACCAATATAAATAAATAATGAGTTCATTACAGTACCTTGAAGTGGTCTTTTGTTTTCTTTCGCTAACGGAGCTCACGAGTTTTCTTTAGTTTTGTGTTGTGAAGTTTTCAAGTTTTGGGTGAATTCTTTTGATGGATATGGAACAAGGAGTGGCAAGAGCCTAAGCTTGGGGATGCCCATGGCACCCCAAGATAATCCAAGGACACAAAGTCAAAGCTTGGGGATGCCCCGGAAGGCATCCCCTCTTTCGTCCACTTCCATCGGTAATTTACTTGGAGCTATATTTTTATTCACCAACATGATATGTGTTTTGCTTGGAGCGTCTTGTATTATTTGTGTCTTTGTGTTTTATGCCACAATCATCCTTGCTGTACACACCTTTTGAGAGAGCCATACATGAATTAAAATTTGATAGAATACTCTATGTGCTTCACTTATATCTTTTGAGCTAAGTAGTTTTGCTCTATGTGCTTCACTTATATCTTTTGAGCTAGATAATTTTGCTCTATGTGCTTCACTTATATCTTTTGAGCGTTATAATTTTGCTCTATGTGCTTCACTTAGATCTTTTAGAGCACGGTGGTGGATTGTTTTAAAGAAACTATTGATCTCTCATGCTTCACTTAAATTATTTTGAGAGTCTCTTAATAGCATGGTAATTTGCTTAATAATAATATGCTTGGTATTCAAGATTTGTGAAACTTTCTTTTGAGTGTGTTGAATACTAAGAAAAGATTGAAGCATGATAATTGTTTTGAGATATGGAGGTGATAATATTAAAGTCATGCTAGTTGAGTAGTTGTGAATTTAAAGAATACTTGTGTTAAAGTTTGTGATTCCCGTAGCATGCACGTATGGTGAACCGTTATGTGATGAAGTCGGAGCATGATTTATTTATTGATTGTCTTCCTTATGAGTGGCGGTCGGGGACGAGCGATGGTCTTTTCCTACCAATCTATCCCCCTAGGAGCATGCGCGTAATACTTTGCTTTGATAACTTCTAGATTTTTGCAATAAGTATATGAGTTCTTTATGACTAATGTTGAGTCCATGGATTATACGCACTCTCACCCTTCCACCTTTGCTAGCCTCTCTAATACGCGCACACCTTTCGCCGGTATCATACACCTACCATATACCTTCCTCAAAACAGCCACCATACCTACCTATTATGGCATTTCCATAGCCATTCTGAGATATATTGCCATGCAACTTTCCACCGTTCCGTTCATGACACATTCATCATTGTCATATTGCATATCCCGGTACACCGCCGGATGCATTCACATAGAGTCATATTTTGTTCTAAGTATCGAGTTGTAATTGTTGAGTTATAAGAAAAATAAAAGTGTGATGAA